>NC_044905.1:80040944-80123933 GCF_001633185.2 Quercus lobata
TCTCTCAATATTTATTTTTATTTTCCTTTGAAAAAGGAAAAAGTTCTATAGCCTTCCCTAGATATTGGAGCAATTGGCCAAAGTTACAAGAGTAGGGTACTTTGTGTACACAGCCTCTGTACATGAGGTGGATTAGGGGACCCCCTTCAATTGATAAGAGTGGGCATACTAGGCATTGGGAGCTACCTATGGTTTGAAATGGTGGTTTTCTAGTAAGCTGTTGGGAGAGGAGAGGAAGAGCCTAGCTTTGTTAGGATATGGCCTTGTGGCATGAGTAGTTTTTGGGTAAGTAATATTTTTAAGATTGAAGGCAGATGCTTGTGGTGGCATGAGTAGTTTACTGCTTAGATGTGGCATGAAGTAGTGTTGGTGCTAGGTTAACCATAGTGGGATTGAAACAGTAGAAGTTAGGAGTTATTATGCCACAATTTGTTTTTTGGTTTAATGGTAGTCATCTTAAAATTTTGTCCAGAAGAGCATGCTCATTGTTAGAGTTTGTAACTTTTGAAATGTCCCCATAACTCCAATGGCTAGTCATATGAGTTAGCCCAATTTCATACCTTTTTGTGTAATTAGTGTTTTGACAACCTTTCTATTGAGGTGTATTTTAAAGTAAGTTTGTTTTTTACATCCTTTGTTTTCTCAATGACCATGTTTTCTACAGAAAGTTATATTAGTTGCAACATTCAGCTTGAGGTGGTTTTGTTTGGTTGGCCAAATATTAACCAGTTCATTTTTAGAAACTTCTACTTATGGGAGCATGGTCCTTCATCATCAATGTCATCACTGATGGAATCTTCCTTGCTCCCTTTTAGCTATATCACCTGGATCATTTGATTGAATAATGACCCATTCTCCACTTGTAAAAAAGTCACATTTACTTGACTCATAATTCCAAAAAAAAGAAAAGAAAAAAAAAGGACAATGTTCAGCTAATATATCACATGGTCATGGATGTGCTTTGGTCAAATAAAATATAAATACATTAAATATATATATATATATATATATATTGATGTCTACCTTGAATGTTTTATTGTTATTGCTTAGACTATTTTCTGATTATTATTTTTTATTGGTTGTATAGCATTAGATATCATCTGTATTTCAAGGCTCTGAATTGTAAGCTCGATATCTTTTGGATCATTGTTCAATATCTATAAAGCAGTCTCAAGGTATACAAAAAGGATGGATTTGCTAAACGACTCATTTGATTCCCAGCACAAGTGAGTTTCTATACTTTCCCTTGTAGATGTGAATCTATAATTTTTAGAAATATTGGATGAAATCGTGAAAGCATATGCTTAGGATTGTTAATTTATTGGTACGACCATAGTTTGAGCCTAGTACCAGTTTGAGTTCCAATAAAATTTAACAACTTGTTTTTAGGCTACATATTATAGTATCACATGAATAAATGTACATGCAATTAAAGTCGGTAACATATGCAGCGACGCAGACTTCGATCTTAGTGACGCATTGTACTCGCAGCATATCTAGTCGGGTGTGCATGTCTAGCTTACGTGAATACCTATATGACTAAAGTACCATTGCATACGAATATACAAACTGGCTTAGAATGGGTACAATATATTTTAACTGGACATGAGAAGAAATGTCGAAGAAATTTTAGAATGTCAAGCTATGTGTTTAGACAATTGTGTAATACACTGCGCCAGTATGGATATTACGGTACTAGAGGTGTTTGTGTGGAAGAGTCTCTGGCAATGACATTGATGATACTTGGTCATGGTGAGGGTAACAGAATGGTGCAGGAAAGATTTCAGCACTCGGGTGAGACAGTGCATCGACACATGGGCACGGTAGTTACATTATTAGCCACCGTTATGGCACGGGACATTATCCAACCTGCTGATCATACATTTCGGGACGTGCCAGAACATATTCAACATTCAGATCGATATTGGCCACATTTTAAGGTATTTTGTGAATTTAGTATCTTCACTTGATTTAAGTTAAATTATCTTTATGGTCATACTACGTATTTTATTTCACATGGTATTTTTGTCCCAATGATTAGGGTTGCATTGGTGCAATTGATGGGGTCCATGTCCCCGTGGTCATTGATGTTAAGGACCAGCTCCCATACTATGGCAGGAAGGGGATCACCACAACAAATTGCATGTGCGCATGTGACTTTGACATGAAGTTCACATTCGCATGTGTTGGATGGGAAGGATCGGCGCATGACACGAGGATTTTTTACAGCTGCGTCAATAATGAGAGTTACAACTTTCCGAACGCTCCAGCTGGTTTGTAAATATTCAGTTTAATTACAGTATTAAAGTATGTATTAATGTAGTGAAAATACTAATGTAATAAACGTTTTCATTTGCAGGGAAGTATTATTTGGTTGATTCAGGATACCCTATGAGGAAAGGGTTCCTTGCACCATATAAGGGGGAGAGGTACCACATTGGAGAATTTCAGCCTTCTGAAGTGCTGCATCGTCCAGAGGAGATGTTTAATTATCTCCATTCATCACTCCGTTCGGTCATAGAACGAACTTTTGGAGTTTGGAAGAATAAATGGAGAATTTTGAGACATATGCCACCTTTTAAGATGCACACTCAAAACTTGGTCATTGTTGCTACAATGGTTCTTCACAATCTCGTTAGAACACATGAGATAAACAATGATGCTGAATGTTCAGGATCTACAGAGGCCACATCATTTGGTAGTGAGACAGGTCATTACGATGCCATGGCAGAAACAATCTCAATCTTGGACGAACCTTAGATGAAACAGGTTCGTATGCGTATCACAAGATCGATATGTGCGGACGATAAATGACTTTTGTGGGGATCATAACTGATGGTTTTTTGAGTTCGTGGATTTGTTTTGTTATGAATCATAAGGATCAAGTGTTAAATCTGTATCTTAGAAACTTTCAGGACACTTGATAGTTTATCCAAATTCACACAAAAAGTGTTTTGTTGTTGGCATCGACTATGTATTTTTCACAAGTAGAAATAAGACCAATTATCACTTTCGTACTACAGTGCTCGCATTGTACTCTTTCTGATACGTTAGTGTGAAAAGATGAAGTTCACACTCAAAACAGATTTCCAATGAGTTTTAAAATAAATTTGCATAATATAAAGGCAAAAACAAATACACAACGTGTTCAAATAGATTGTAAAATATTCCAAATAAATGACATTAATCAGGAAACTTGATTTAAAAAAAAGCCATTCAGGCAGAATAATATCAAATAGAAACGAATCAATAGAATAATATCAAATACAAAAGAATCTACATGAAGCCCTAAACAAATTTTAGCTATCCCCAATAATTAAGATTGTACTCTTTCTACTACTTTGCAACCTAGCTTTGGGTCAGAGACACTACTACTCTGTCTAACATTATAGAGCAAAGCATCACGCCCAATTAAAACTACATGAAAAAAGCCATCATATTGGTTTGTATGAAGATCTAGTCCCTCTAAAAGTCCACACCATCTTGGATCATGGGATACAATTTCTTTACACTTGTATTAACTGCTTCGAGCTCTTTCAAAACTGTAAATCTTCCAGTTGAATATAAATTTCTAATTTCGCTATTAATGCTAGTTTGCAAACCGGTCAAAGCTTGTGCCCACAAATATTTGTCATCAACATTCAAATCAAACAACTTTCTTCGAAAATCGGAGAAGGCTGAAGCAAAGACACTGCAGATAACAACAGAAAACTTCAATCAATAAAAAACTTCACGCATATTTAGCCCAAAGATCACTTTTTTGATCCACAGAAGAAAATTTTTATGCGCATTTATTAATACAATATTGTCAACAGAGATTATTAAAGGGCAAAAAAAGTAGAACTGCACAATATTATCAAAAAAATATTATTATAAGGCAAAAAAGTAGAACTGCACAGAGCACAACTATTGCCTTTTATTAATTCAACATATTAATTAACAAACATAGGAAATATACATCATCTCGAAAAGTAAGATGATCTCTTCTTCAATCGCTAGGTAGAAGCTAATCACTCTCATGCATCGACTCATCAAACTTCAAAGCTCTCAACTTTTCACCATTTTAGCTTTGCAGAGAAGTACTGTAACAAGTTAACCCACAGAACAAATAAGAAACCAGTAATTGAGGTGATAAAGAAACTTGTAATCTTCAAATGCTACTGAATTTCCCATTTCTTCTTGAATCATTTTCCCCCTAATTAAACAAATTATCAAAACCCACCAACAAAACCCAACATCTATAGCATACAAGATAAACAAAAAGAACTGATGCATGTGTGTGAGTACATATACAAAAATGGATACATAAAAAATTCTATATGTAGATGAAGATCTGAAAAAAGAAGTTATTGGAGCTGGGAAAATTAGGGTTTTTGGAGGTGGAAAGTGGGGAGAAAGGAGGACTCACCTTGGACTTTGAAGAATTTGAAAAACCTGTTCTCTTTCTCTCTCTGTGTTTCTCTAATCAAACCTTGGCTTGGTGTGAGTGTGGTCTTTTTATCTCGGGGGCTGAATGTAATCAAAAACTATCAAAATATATAATAATATATCGAGCAAATTCACACTGATGTCCAAGAAAAACCATCAGGAAAACCATAAGACAAAGCACCAATTTCCTGCACTTATTTGAACACGTCTTTAACTAATTTATGCACATGGGCTAAGTAAGTAACTGACTGCAAGCTTTGCTCATCTCAATAAAATTCATAACCAACAATCCAGTATTACTTTAACCCAAAGCACATAATAACAATCCAGTAATCCACATATAAAATCGTATCATCTTCAAAAGCAGGATATTTAAGAATAATATAGGATGCTATCAATCCAGTATTACCTTAGGTTACGAATTTTATAATGGCAAACTTTTCCATAATGAAAGTATGAATGAATCTGCCTTCATTTGCAACTACATTCAGGAAATGAAAAGGACTCAGATTTCACAGATTTCACACTCCAGTCCACACATTTCAGGTATAAAACCTCTAGCTCTAAAAAACCAATATGGCCAGGACTCAGCTCTATCAGATTATTCTAGCAATCCACAATCCCTAATCAAAGGAGAAAGATCATCTAGAAAATATTAAAAATAATAATTCACGAAATTGCATATGATAAATGTCTTTAAAATATTTAAATGCTAAAGTCACTCAACAAAAGTCGGGTAATGCCCTGTTACTTGGAAAGTGCATTTTTATCAAAGTGCAAAACTCTTCTTCATTTGAAGCACAGAATGAAGAACACCACAATTGAAAATCAGATAAAGAGAGGGCATTCACAATTCTAACATCTTTGTTGAGAATATTTGGGATCACAGTATATGTCAAAAATAAAATTAAAAGAAAAACATTGTCAAACGAAACAGAGAGATTGAAAGAAACATTACATTTTCTGAGCAACCATTGCCAGCCTTCTGAACACTTTCAATGGTTAACTGAAACAATTAAATTATGGGCACTGCAAAAGACAAAACCAATGGATATTATCACTGGGAAAAAATATAAATTAAAAAAAAAAAAAAAAACCGAGCAACATTTATGGAATTTTAAAAATCGATTGGAAAGGGGAAAAAATTACCTTCAGTACTGGGTAATATGACATCCATTTGCAGATAAAACCAAAAATCTTGCTAATCGAAAAATTTACATTCCCATATATTTATGGGAAGAGATGTGTCATGGGTCGGAGCTCGAGGGACGGAGGGAAAAGGGGGAAATGGGTTTCTGGAAGGAAGAGAAGATGCCGGCGTCGGACTAGTGTTGTCTTCCGATAGATGGATTTCTCACCTGGGCTCTTCGCCGGCGTCGGACCGATGTAGGTCTTCCTTCATCAATCTCGGATGGGCGTGGAACTCTCCACTTCAGAGGCTTAGCTAGGGTACGGTGAGGAGTGGAAAAGAAAATCAGAGTAAAATTTTGGTATTTATATGCTACAGTAATTTCAGCAGCGCTATAGTACTTTCAGCTAAATTTATCACACGAGTTTTCCTACTTATTTGCTACAGTGTTTTCAATTTTCAGTTTTCAGTTTCAGCAACAATAAGCTCAATCCAAACGGACCCAAAGTTTTAAAGTCTGCATTTTCAAGCCGCATTTTTTTTTTTTTTTTTTTTTTTTTTTTTTTTTTTTTTTTTTTTTTTGGATGTGCATCTATCATTGTTCATTGTTCATGAACAGTGATTTTAGGCTTATGAACAGTAAAAAACAGAGTGAACAGTAATATTTCACACATTAAAAAATTATTTTACTATAGTGTTTTTAGTTTTCAATTTCAACAAAAATAAATTGTATTCAAACGAACCCTATATATACTTTGCAATGGCTGCTAGAGCTTACACAGCTTTATTACATATTCTAGTTATAGAATGGAAATAAATACAATGAAAGACATTACATATATATGTTTCTTATGCATTGTGTTATTTAAAGACACTCAAGGCCAAGTTCATTTTTATCATCTGTGGGGGAGGTGTCTGCCATTTGTTGCGCAGTATGGTACGAGGTGGTTCATCCTTCCTAATATTCTCCAAAAAAAATTTCGGCTTAAAACTGCTATGAATTACTTAAAAAGAATATGTTAAGTAAAAAAAAAAAAAAAGATGAAATAAAATTATGGTAAGATGGTAATCAGCGCAATTGCAATGATATTAGTTAAATGATGGACAAAAACATGTCGAAGATGAAATAACATTATTTAACATTATTGATGGAGATCTTACATGCACCTTTGTTTCATCTCTGGTCATAATATGTCTGAACCATGCATAAGAGAGAGAGAGAAAAGAGATATCAGCCATTAACAAAACATTCACGTATGCAAAGTTGGCCGGCATGGCATGGCATATAGAGATCAGAGTTGGAGATCCTATCGCAGAGAGAAGGTGCCTATTACTATATTTCAAGCACTATAGGTGCCATCTCTACTGCGACAGGAACTCCACTTTTAACCTCAGTTCACATGAATTATCATCATCTTTGTGGTACTAATGCTTACAAGAAGTTGAAGGGACTCTTGTCACAGAAGGGATGGTTCTAGCTAAGCTTTTGCTTGTATAACTCAGCCTGGGCCATCTCTCCTGCGACAGGAATCCCTCAACTTCTTTTCCTTAATCCCTTCCTCATCATCTTTGTGGTACTAATGCTTACAAGAAGTTGAATGCGGACTCTTGTCACAGAAGGGATGGTTCTAACTAAGCTTTTGCTTGTATAACTCAGCCTGGGCCATCTCTCCTGCGACAGGAATCCCTCAACTTCTTTTCCTTAATCTCTTCCTTTACTTCCTATCTTCCATGCTTTTCTCATATTGTAAACTCCACGCAATTTATAGAACAAAAATTAAGCTGGACTCTTTCTAGGTCTCTTTCATGGAATGATACAATGAAATTACTCCTACAATATAATTAAGTTGCTTACTCTTTGGCGGGTTAGTCTTTGCTTTGAATGAATTTTGGTATGTGTTCAATATGTCAATGTTCAATAGTCACTAATTCTCATTGGGAAGTAGTTGATTAAGAAAATACAGGACAGTTTCCTTTCAATGTACCCGTAACCTTCACTGTAAATCCATATAAATATATATATATATATATATATATATATTAATTTGTGACTAATCAATCCTTCATTCCAAACTAAGGAATTGAATAAAGAACTTTTTAGTTGAATAAGGACCATGTGATACGTGAAGAATAATCAGTCATAGTAATTTATGTGTATTCTTCTTCTTCTTCTTTTTCTTTTTTTTTTTTTGGGTCCAAATAGTAGGAGTTTGTTTGTTTGTTTTTTATTTATTTGATTTAGTGATGAAGATGCCGGCATCATGAGCTGGATATATATTCACCATAAAAGTGAAAAGTTGTCGTTAGGCAAAAAGGCTGTTGGTTATTTACTAATTACTAACACAACTTAAATAATAATTTAGCATGCTAATAATAATTTATGATTAAGCAATGCTATTTATTGTAACTTGTATGTGTTTTCTTGTAAAAGCTGATTATTGACTTCAAAGATCAGTTGAACCCGTCAATATGTGATTTATAAAGTATGCCGTAAGAAAAGAACTTTGAAATATACAAAAGGGGCGTTTGATTCGTTATGATATGCCTTTAATGTGATGCACATTAAGATAATGTGATGCACATTAAAATAATGTGACATTAATATTTTTAGTTTATTTTATTTTTTTTAACATTACCATAATTTAAAATTACAAAATATATCACATCACATTAATTTCATCACTTTCCTTTTTCTTTTTCTTTTTTATACAAAATAGAATTTCTACTCTAGTCTAATCTAAGTATATATGTTTGTGAAACTCCCTCCTGGAGACTTAAACCCCGGCCTAAACCCCTCATACCTCACAAGCATTTATACTTATGAAGTGACCACCGCACCAAGGGTGCATGGTGGTCTCATCACTTTCCTAAATAATATAATGTTGTATTCTTATATTGAGATTACATTAATATAATATTATGGTGTAATGTAACATCACGGCAAACCAAATGACCCCTAGCAAAAAAAAAAAAAAAAAAAAAAAAAAAAAAAAAAAAAAAAAAAAAAAAAAAAAAAAAAATTGTAACAAAGCAAGCCCATCAGGGAAAAAATCCCCAAAATCAATCGGTAAAGCAAACCCAATCTAAAGAAAAAAAAAATAAGTTAAGCAAACCCAACAGATTACAGATGATAGAAAACCCACGGATTCTTAAAAAAAAAATAAAAAACAAACAAACAAACCAAAACCCAATATACTGAAATCAGAAACCAACGAATGGTGCAACCAAGTAGTAATAGATGTTGAAAGAAAGAAAGAAACCTAACCTAAAGAAAAAACCTAACCCAATATACTGAAAGCTCTAGAATGGCAGTCTGCAAAACCAATGGATTGGAGAAGGAGATTGCCAGATTGAGCCTCAAACTCAAGCTCCAGAACAGCAGAACACATCGGATCGGAGATCGGTCTCCCTCACCTCGACATGCTGCCCAATGCCCGTCGACGCCGCCCCTCAGCCTCACGCCTCCCTACTCCGGTGCGCCCTTAACCTCAAGGTATTTCATCTCTCTCTCTCTCTCTCTCTCTCTCTCTCTCTCTCTGAATAATATTGAAAGTGAAATGAAATTATGAAATGAGACTCTCTCTCTCTCTCTTTAAGACTTTATCTGATTCTCTATTTCTCACTGTGATTGCATGTTGCTTTTGCTTAGTTTTATTTATAACTTTATTAATATTTGCCCCTATTTTTGGCATTATCTGTTGGTGTTGCTATTGCTATTGCTGTTGCTGTTGCTGTTGCTGTTGTTGAGATACAATTAATTGTCTTTTAGTGTTGGTGTTGGTGTCTTTTGGTGAGAATCGTGAGATACAATTAACTGGCTTTATCTAATTGGCTCTAGTCTTGTGATTGGGGGCCATGGGGCATTGGGACTTGTCTGTTAAATTGGGGGGAGGGGGGTGGATGGGGGCATGGGGCCGGGGTAAATGCACATGGGGTGTGTGGCTGTGTGCTAATGCAGTAGTGCAACTAATAAACAATCATTTAATTAACCAATAATTAATTGGGGGAAGCAACTAATAAACAATAATTAATAATTTAATTAACAAATACATTATAAAAGACAAACAAATTAAATTATGTTACTATGTTAGGCTAAACAACAATTAATAATTTTATAATTAATGAAACAACAATATAACAAATTATAGTTTATAAAAGACAAACAAATTAATGAAACAACTAAACAACAATAATTAATAATTTTATTAATATTTCAAATGAACTTATAGTTTATTATTTATTCTTTTGCTAGAATTATAGACAAATATTTGATAAGAAAACCACGTACCTAAGATTCATCTCCTGTGCAAGATTCATCTTCATCTTCTAAGTGAATTTGTGTTAACTTTAACTTAGAAAATCTTCCTTCAGATCTTGGGCTAGAAGAAAAGATATAATCTTATCATCCTAATAATCATGATGAAATAAGAGGATATTATTTACAAAAAGGCCATTGTCAACCTATTTTCCAAAACCTTGATGATTACCCTCTATCATATTTTTCTGGAAAGCCCCGTCAATTTAGTTCCAAATGGTATGTAAATAGAAAGTGGCTGGAATTTAATATAGACAAGGATGTAATATTTTGTTTATATTGCTACCTATTTGGGCAAGATGTTGGTAAGCAAGGAGGAGGTGAGACTTTTGTAAAACGAAGGGATTCAAACTTTGGAATTAGAAAGAGAAGTTAAATTCCCATGTTGGAAGAGTTAATAGTGCTCATAACCAAGCTGTCAAGAAAAGTAAAGATCTAATGAAGGAAAAGCAACACATTCAAAGTGTTTTGGTTAAGCAATCAAATCAAGATAAAATTGAATATCAGGTTCAATTAAATGCAATAGTTGATTGCATAAGATTCCTTTTATGTCGGGGATTAGCTTTTCATGGTCACGATGAATCTCAAAGTTCAAATGATAAAGGAAATTTCCTTGAGCTTCTACAATTTTTGGGGGGTCACAATGAATCTATCAATGAAGTGTTGCAAAAAACTCCGAAAAATTGCAAGTTTACCCACCATGATATTCAAAAATACATTGTAAATACAACTGCACGTGAAACATCTAAAGCCATCATCAAGGATCTTGACAATGGGTTCTTTTTAATATTAGTTGATGAGTCATGTGATATCTCAATGAAAGAGCAAATGGCTCTTGTTCTTCATTATGTGAATAACAAAGGAATTATTATAGAGCAGTTCCTTGGTATTGTACATGTAGCAAGTACCACTGCTTTATCACTCAAATATGCTACTGAATGTTTACTTTGTGAACATAATTTGAGTTTATCGAAACTACGTGGGTAAAGTTATAACGGGACTAGTAATATGTAAGGTGATATCAATGGTCTCAAAACTTTAATTTTGAAAGAGAATAAGTCAGCATTTTATGTCCATTGTTTTACTCATCAACTTCAATTGACACTTGTTGTCATTGCTAAAAATCACATTAACATTGCTGAATTTTTTTATGTGGTTAGTAATTTAGTAACTGTTGTTGGAGACTCTTGTAAGAGACAAGATGCTATTCGAGATGCACAATTTGCTGAAATTAAAGAAGATTTAGAAAATGGTGTACATAAAAACGGGCAAGTTTTGAATCAAGAGACAGCTCTTAAACATCCTGGTGATACACATTAGGAATCAAATTATGAAACTATTCTCAACTTGATTTTGATGTTCTCTATTGTTGTTAATGTACTTGAGATTATTGAAGAAGATGACCTCGCCAACTAAAAAGTTGAAGCTCAATTTATTATGAAGTCAATTCTATCTTTTAAATTTGTCTTTGTTCTATACTTGATGAAAAACATTGTAGGAGTCACAAATGAGTTGTCAATAGCATTAAAAAAAAAAAAAATCAAGATATAATAAATGCTATAGATCTTGTTAAACCGTCTAAGCAATGATTGTAAGTGATGAGAAAAGATGAATTGATATCTTTATTGACTAAAGTGTCTTCATTTTGTACCACACATGATATTCCTATCTTGAATATGGATGAAATATTTGTACTTAGTGGGAGGCTGCGACGCAACACCTAACAGAATAGAAATTTACGTCATTATCATGTTGAGTTATTCTATACAGTCATAGATATGCAACTTCAAGAGCTTAACAACCATTTTTCAGAGGCTAATATCAATTTGCTACTTTGTATGGCTTGCTTGAATCTAAGTGATTCATTTGTGGCTTTTGATAAGGAAAAGTTGATACGTCTAGCAAAGTTCTATCCATTTGATTTTCTTGGGACAGATATCTTGGCACTTGACTCTTAAGTTCAGAATTACATTTTTGATAATGAGACTATCATGCAACGATATCAAAATATGAAAACTCGTAGAAAGCAATTGTAAACTTATATATTTGCATGTTTTTTTTTTTTTTGGTCAATATATGAATTTTTATTTTTATTAGATTACGTAATTTATGTTTCTTAAGGAACAACCTGAGAAAAATTCCCAAAGCCACCATTGAATTTTCGTGAATTAATAAGTTGACGCAAAAGAATTGGGTCAGCGGGGCATCAGCCCATTAAAGAGATATGGGAATGTTTTCTTTTTGGGCCAAAATATTTTTTTTTAACCTCCGCTTTTTCCCTCCCATTCTCTTTTTTTGCCCTTCACTTTTCTCTCTCTAAAGGCCGAGCAATCTAGAAAAAGAGAGAACCAAAGTACAATGCTTTTATCAATAACTCACTCATCATTCTGAAGCAAAAATTCAAAATTGAATTCACAAAAGAGATCTTGCTTTTTGCTCAATACAATACATGTAAATTTTTTTTTTTTTAGGTTATCTCTACTTGTGGATTCAAAGAAGAATAAACCTTCATGGATTCGAGACTATCTCTCAAAAGTAGAAGTATATTGCTTTTTGCAGCTTTCCACCTACTTCATTAAGGGCCTCATTTCTGCAAAAAAAAAAAAAAATTGGCTTCATTCTTCTTCTACTCCAATAAGCATTTAAAATGCAATAAAAGATGTTGAGGATTTTTAAAAGCTTGAAGCAGGTATGCATTGATTTTTTCTTTTATTTTGTATAATTGATTTCTTTAGAGCTTATTTGAGTTATTATGTTAAACAATTTTGTTTGTGTTTTTTGTTTTAGAACTTGGTGAACTTACAATTGCAAAGTAAGAAATTGCATCGGAAACAACTATGGAAGCTGATGATGTTTGATTTGTGTTGCCTTGGCTAGTTAGATTAGAAATCTATCGACAGAAATGAATTTTTATTTTGGATGTTAGGTTGATTTTGGACTTTTATTATGACATACATAGGAATTTTGTAAATGTGGACTACCACTTGATTATGAGTTTAATTATGATAGGACTTCTATAATGGTTTCAGATGGACTATTTGGTATTGATACACGATTTATGACAAGATCTATGAGTTATTTTTCAGTTGATATATGACTTTTATTTTTCCACAGGATTGTGTTATATTCAGCACCAAAAAAAAAAAAAAAAAAGAGAGTTGTTATGTAATGCACAGTGAAAGGCTAAATGCATCGGGCTCTTTATAAAAAAATATTGCGCCACCATATGCTCAATGAGTCGCATTATCTAGTAATAGAAAGCTTTTCCACGTGCAAGCAAGACAAGGTCGCTCTCCTTCGTATACATAATTATTTGGCAAAAGCCCAAAAATTGGAAGCCCAAGATTGAAATCCAAACTAGACTAACCAGGACCGACTAAGATTGGTGACCAGTCCGATTAGGTTTGGTCCAAGGTTTTAAGTGACCGGTCCAATCTAAAAAATGCAAAAGACCAACTGGCTTGGACCATTTTCACCCATAGTAAACTTAGTAAACCTACATAAGTGTTTTTTATTTTATTTTTTATTTTTTATTTTTTATTTTTTTATTTTTTATTTTTTTAAATTCTAAAAATCAGTATGTAGTTAAATAATCTAATAAGTTAAAAGGAAAATGAAACCCCAATCAAATAACCACTTGCAAAAGTGTTAAATAATTAAGAGGGGGGAGGGGGGAACCTTTACTTTATATGTAATGTCAAAGAGTGAAATAGATAAAGCCAATACTAAATTATTTTTATATTTATTACTTAAAACTTAGATATAATTCATTAGATTCCTCAATTAAATTCAAACATATAATAGTATTGAATTTATAAGTTTTACTAAGAAAAGATAACTAAGTTTATATATGTTCATTGGCTAATGCAATCACTAATCACGTGTTTCAATTTAATTGAAAAACTTAATGTATAACACCTTAAGAATTAAATATGATCATTTTATTATAATTTTTTTTTTAATCCAAGGGGATAGCTATTCATTTATGATAAATATGAGTTTACAATGGGCAGAGGAATATCAAGTCATTCCCCAATCCATGTGAAGGAGCCTATATCTACTTTGCAATGGCTGCTACTAGATTTTGTGCAGCTTTATTACATATTCTAGTTATAGAATGGAAAGAAATACAATGAAAAACATTACATATGTTTCAATGACGTCCAGAATATCTTCAATTTCCAGCAAACTTCTCTCCTTTGCATTTAACAAAACCATCAGTCTTAAATTTAAGCTTTGACCATCACATCTTGAATGTTCATTTCCTTTGTATAGAGCAGGGGTCAAACTTTAGATTTCTTATTTTGGTACCGTTAAAAACTCACATGTTGGACCTTATGTATTAAAAGTGCATTTGAACCCACATGCAAGGGGAAATGTTAGAATTACGCAATTGAATGATTAAATTTACCACATAATTCTAACATGTTCCAGTATATCAATATCACATTATTATAATTAATTAGTTTGTAATCTCGTGCATATGCATGACTATATTTAAAAATATATAATTAGATAGACATTTTTAAAAAATTTTAATAATTTAGTTCCTACATAAGTTAAATACTATTGAGGGTCAATACTATTATATTTTGTTAACTCTTAAAAAAATACCTTGTAAGAATACTTTTAATATAAAATTAAAAGGCTCCTAGATTATTGCAATGAGTAGTAAATATTTAATATTACTCCCAATATTAAGAAATTGCTATAGAATTCTTATATTTAAAAAAGAAATAATTCTCCTTAAATGTGGTGTTCCATTTAATATAACAAATTAAGTTCTAGATTTTTTAAATTAGTATTAAATATCTTCACCAAAATTAAGAAATTGAATCTACACATGTCACAAAATTAGAGCTCAATTGAAATCCAATTTAGAACTTTAATTGGATTTTCTCTCAACTTTAGCTATATATACACACACTAACATGTAACCCATGCACACACATTAATACATTTAAAAATAAATATATGTTTTTAATCATAAAAATATACATAATTGATTAAATTAATAGAAAAAATAAACATAATTAGATTGATATTAAAATTCCTGCCTAAGTTTAATACTACTTATAATCATTTTTATTCTAATTTTTAATAAGATAGAAACTGTGCTGATTTTTTTTAATAGATGTGGGGCCAGAGAGCTCACAACCCGGCCCACTTCTCATTAGGGCCCAGTGTTCGTGCCGAGAATGGGATATGCCAAGGACGAGCAGCGAAAGTTCGAATTGCCCGTACTCACAGCCGAGGATCTCCCTGTCCTCGGCTTCCCAAGACTTCAAGAGAAAGATCAGCTTATCGTCTAAGGGAACCTCCTGAGTACCCTCAGAAGAGAAGGCGAGCAGAGTAGGACTCATATGGGAATAGAGTATATAAAAGGCTCACGAAGAAGACGTCACCTCTGCATTAAATACGCCCGTAAACGTACTGACCGTATTAATGGGAAAAGACTCTTGAATAGTGTAGTTTCGATTAGCGTAACTAACAAAAAGCTGGGTGAAGCAGCTGATGGGACAGGTACAGAAGTAGGCACCTGCCTGATCAACAAGTGGAGGGTTAAGATCAATCAAGAAGGGCTATATAATGTGAAGGTTAATGCACCAAAGAAGGGGCTGGGAAAAATGGTCAAAAACTAGAGTCTCCCAGCCCGCCTCCAGGAGAAAGACTCCTAGACCGAATATGATTTAACTATGTATGAACACCACAAAAAATCCACTGTCTGGTAACCAAGGCCTAGCCTTTCAAACCCATGCTCTATAAATGATATTGTTTGGGTCTTTTTACGTGCGAACCCAACATTATTATGGGTCGTTACAAATCGTGTCCTTACAATAGATATTTGATTGGTTTTTTTATTTTTTATTTTAATATTTCATTAGTATTAGACTCTTACTATTTTTAACTCATTAAGCCACTTCGCACAGATATTAAAAAACTTTAGTGGACACATGAAACAAAATTAATCCATAATTAAAATATAATTTGGGATCAATCTAATTGAATTTTCTCTCAATTTTGGCTTTTAATAGATATAAAGATAATATGATTAAAACAACTATAATTGACTTAGAAAGCATATGTTAAGTGGAGAGAGAGAGAGATGAAATAACAATATGGTAAGATGGTCATTAGCGCAATCACAATGTTATTTGCTTAAATAATGGACAAAAACAAGAAGAATATGAAATAACATTTAACGCTATTTGAAACTCCATTGATCAATTAACAAATGTCTTCCAATTTGATTAACAAAAGATCCACAGGTAAGATCCAATAAAAGTCAATGAGTAGTTTTTATTACACACAAACTCTTTTACACAGTTTTACATGCATGCACCTTAAAAAATAACTGAAATTGTGACTTGAATAAATTACCTTGCATAGTTGCATGCATGCATGAAACAATAATGGGATTTTGATAAAAGTAATAACTTCCTGCCATTGATGGAGATCTTACATGCGCGCATGGTGTAACTTTGTTTCATCACGGGTCATAATATATCAGAACCAAGTATGAGAGAGAGAGAGAATCAGATCAGGCATTGATGTATGCTAATTAAGCTGGCATAGCATGGTATATAGAGATTGGAGTGGGACGTACTGTCAAGGAGAGACAATGCCTATTGCTGTATTTGAAGCACTAGGTGCCATCTCTCCTACGACAGTGCTCCACTATAACCTCAGTTCATTTGGATTATGAATTATCATCGTCTTTGTGGTACTTATATATAAGAAGTTGAAGGGAATCCTGTCACAGAAGGATGGTTCTAGCTGAACATTTGCATTGAATATATTCAGCTTGGGCCATCTCTCCTGCGACAGGAATCCCTCAGCCTCTTTTCCTTTCTTCCTTTGCTTCCTATTTTCCATGCCTCTCATACTTTGTAAATTAGCCTCTCGTAATTTATAGAACAAAATTAAGCTGGACTCTTTCTGTGTCTCTTCATGGAATGATACAATGAAATTACTCTTACAATGAAATGAAATTGCATACATTTTGGCGGGGTCTTTGCTCTGAATGAATTATGGTCAAAATTCTGTCTTAATGTTCTCCTTCACACACGAAACTTAAAGATAATTTACATTCTAGAGTAGTTGATTAAGAAGATACAGGACAGCTTCCTTTCAATTTACTCGTAACCTTCACTTCAGTTCCATAGATGACTAATCAATCCTTCATTTTTAACCAAGGAAATTGAACTAAGAACTTCTTAGTTGAAGGACCATGTGATATGATACGTGATGACCAATCAATCATAGTAATTTATTTTTATTAATTGGTTTATAGTAAATTAAGAACCCGGCATTAAACCTGGATGTATATTCACCATAATAGTGAAGTTGTCATTGGGCCAAAAGACTGTTGGCTATTTATTTTAAGACAACTTAAATAATTTTTAGACTGTTAATAATTTATAGTTAAACAATGCTATTTATTATAACAATGTGTTTTCTTGTAAATGCTGATTTATTGACTTGGAAGATCCTCATAGCTAGTTGAACCCGTCAATGTATGATTTATTAAGTAAACCGCAAGCTAAGTTAAATTTCAAGTATTATGTCAGGAATGAACTTTGAAGCACGCTAATTGAATTTACTCCGTGTGCGTTTGGGTAGAAATTATTTCTACCGCATCTGCGTTTCTGGTGTTTCAGTGGTTTCATGCCCCCTTTTTTTTTTTTTTTTTTTAACGCATTTCAGCTTTAGGGGACAACTAGCATTGTTCATGCACTGTTGAACACTGTTCACACATTGTTTATGCACTGTTCACGTACTGTTCATGCACTATTCACGAGACCCACAACTACTTTATTTAGAAAAAAATATATATATTAAAAATGGGTACCACGACACACATTTAAAAATTATTTTACTACAGTATTTTCAGTTTTCAGAAAAATAAACCGTATCCAAACAAACTCTTCATTTACTTGGCAAAATATAGAGTATAGACCACATGCAATTTGTTTCAAATTTATCCCCAAAAATAAAAACACCACCTTTTAATTAATTACGTGAGAAATTACTTCAAAAAGTTGGAGCTTACTCATGAATTTGCCCTTGAGGGCTTCTTATATTTGAGATTCTTGAAGGGCATGGGGTACGTTGTAATTATTATATTGGTAAGGGACAATAACGGGAAAGATAAGGAAGAGAGAATATGAAAATAAATCTACTTGCATAGAAGTAAAAGGAGAGAATGAGACGCGACTGCGTTTCTGGCGTTCCAGTGGTTTCACGCCTTTTTTTTTTTCCCACGCATTTCAGCTTTAGGGGACAACTAGCACTGTTCATGCATTGTTCACGTACTGTTTATACACTGTTCATGAGACCCATAACCACTTTATTCAGAAAAAAAAAATATATATATATATATATATTAAAAATGGGTCCCACGGCACATATTTAAAAAAAAAAATTTGCTACAGTATTTTCAGTTTTCAATTTTCAAAAAAATAAACTATATCCAAACGGACCCTTCATTTACTTTGCAGAATATAGAGTATAGACCACGTACAATTTGTTTCAAATTTATCCCCAAAAATAAAAACACCACCTTTTAATTAATTACGTGAGAAATTGCTTCAAAAAGTTGGTGCTTACTCATGAATTTGCCCTTGAGGGCTTCTTATATTTGAGATTCTTGAAGGGCATGGTGTACGTTGTAATTATTATATTGGTAAGGGACAATAACGGGAAAGAGAAGGAAGAGAGAATATGAAAATAAATCTACTTGCATAGAAGTAAAAGGAGAGAATAAGATGTACACATTTTTGTAACACAATTACTGCAAATTTGAATTAAAAAGGGTAAACCCGAACCCAACCCACTAAAACAGAGGTTTGGATCAGGATCAGGTTGGCTTGCAGACTCGGATACCCCTAGCTGAATCAAGCTAAGAGCTTGTGCATCTTAATTTCTTCCTATGCTACTTTAATTGTTGTTTTTGAGCATTGGACGAAATTGCCACATTTTCTTGTTCTTCATACCCATCTTCTACATACTCCCAAATCCCAAGTAAAATTCTCATCTTCACAAACCAGAAATCATGGTTTTCCCATACAAAATTGGAGATGAATGTAGTGGGGTTCCCATATGTTAGTTGATTGAACTCGCTATTGGCTTGTTTTCTCGCCATAAATCCTCACCTCCAGCTTGTTTTTCACTCTAACCAAACCCTATTACCGCTATATTGGCTTTGGAATCAAGGAGTAGTACAACAATTTTGATGAGTATTTATCAAATTTTGATTTCAAAGATTTTTTTTTTTTTTTTAATGATATAACTATTTTTCTAAATAAGGGAAAGAAAAAGGGGCTATAATTTTATTTTTACTTGTCATTCAGTTGATTCTAGACTTCTTTAAGTACATGAATATACTTTTCAAACATAAATGACAGACCTTACACTTGTCCATTGTACATATAACTAGATGCATACAAGTAAATTACTAAAAATGACGTAAGTTTAAAATTCCCGGCAAAGGGGAAATATACCACATGCATAGAAAACTACAAAAACAACTTTTAATAAACCTAACCTACTCTATATGTATGGTATTGTAGTGCCATTGGCATTAATTCTGTTGAATCTACCTTCGGTAAAGTGGGTAATCATATACTAAACCAGTATGTGAAATCTCAAGATTTGGATTATGCAAACAAAGGTGTTTGATAAATTTTCTATAGAGATGTCTGTAACGTACATAAATCATTATTATTTCATGTTATGCTCAATGCTGCTCGAATTGGGGCACCTTGAATGTTGTTGGACCTTTACAAAGATGCAAATTGAGGGGTTTTTCTCATTAATTTACATTTTCAAGTTTTTAAAGTGTTTTTTCACTATATATAAGAGATCTTCAAACAAGTAAAAGAATTCATTTGTGGATATTAAGAAATGGGATTAATTTGGATGTTGTATTGGATCTAAGAATGCCACGATCTCTGTCAGTCTTGTAGGTGGTGGGCCTTGGGCAAGAATAAGTGATTTACTAAGTTGGTCTTTTAATTGCTGAGAAGGCTTTTTTAGTACTCAGTGTTTTTTTAATTAATATGGCCTGCGATTAATGACTCACTGCAATAGGTTCATAGTTCATACATATAAGGGGATATACTCTCGGCCCAAGTTTAGTAGTGAAGGTCCATATGCCATGGCAAGCCCAAACATATTCTTTTTATGAAAACTTTTCCTTTTTTTTTTTCTTTTGGGAGGGTGGGGGGTTGTCAACTTATCATCAACAGATGGAAGTATAAGACTCACACACTGCAAACACTTTGTTTTCTTCCTATCTTTGTACATGTAGTAAACAAAGTTGACAATTCAGATAAGTGTTTAAGAATTATTGTACTTGAGGAAACTTATATATGTTCCAGGTGGTTCCTTTAAGTCTGTTTTCTTATACTCTATTCTCTTTTATATATATAAAGTAGAATTCTTCCCAAAAAAACAACGAGTAATAGAAGTTCTTTCATATTTCTCTATAATCTTCTTGTTATATTTGTTCACATTCTCTTTTCCAAGATTCTTTTAGAATTTTTTTCAGAACGTTTTTTGCCATAACTATTGTTACTAATTTGATTTTTTTTACTTGTATTTTGGCTTTAACAAGTAAACATTGTTAAGTAATTAGCTTTAAAACATAATTTATCCTAAATCCAAAATTTATCTAACTTATCTAATTTCTTTAGAAATTTTGGATAACCTTTTCTACTGATTTAAGTCCACATTCTTATTTTGTTTTCTTCCTATCTTTGTATGTAGCAAACAAAGTAGATAAGTCTGATAAGTCTATAAGAATTATTGTACTTCAAGATACCTAGGCATGTTGCGGCATATTTCTCTATAGTCTTCTCTTGTGTCTATAACTGGTACCAACATGCCAACTTCTAATCAAGTCTTGTTAAATATATTATAACTTAAAAGAAATCAATATTTTACAAGCCAAAAAAAAAAATTCCACCATTACAAGCCAAGTTGGGAGGGAAATTTCAACCCAAGTTATCCTCCATGGAACTGGGTAATGTTACTATGCCACGGGACTACTGGCTCAAGGATCTTTAAAATGTCTAAAATATTTACTGTTGAAAATTAATGAGGAAACCAATGCTTTACTAGTAATGTAAATGCAATTCTGAGTGAACTACGGAGATATACTCAACTACAGCATAACAAGGAATCAAAAAGTATAGGAGGGATCAAGAAAAGAGGTGGCCAAGAGGACACTTCTCTCATTTTATATGACAATCATGATTTGACACGGTATTTTGTCTTCCCTCTATAGATTAAACATGCCAAAAAAAACGAGCAATGAAAAAACTAGGAGCAGAAGCTCTATCAATGGATTGCTCAACCGACTACCAGTTGAGTTGAAAGGAGAAGGAACAGATGCTGGATGCGTAAGATCTGTAACATTTTCCTTAGAACAAGTGTAGTTGCAGCGACTAGGACGAAAAATTCTATATACCCCACTACTGCTTAGGATGAAGATATCCTTCCTGTTATCCTCACCAAAAGAAAATATGTATCCCAGTGAGGGAAGAGAACTTCCTGCTGCAACACTGCATTGGATAGGAGAGTCTTGAGCACAGCGAAAAAGAATCTGAGTTCTAGTGAAGTTCCCACTATCTGTTGGGCTCTCTGTAACTACCCACATACCATTAGCAAACAAATCTGCATAAAGGTACCTGACAATGGAAAAATATACTACCATCAACATTAAGCACTTCCAACAGTGTAAAGTACTAAAGAAAAATAAAGTGCCTTATTTTACAGGTATTGTCAAGAGTGAGACAAATATGATGCCAATACTATTATTTTTTCTCTATTGTAGTATGTTTAATTCTATTGGCATTATATATATATATATATATATATAATACTTAAAGATTATATGTTGACCAAAAAAACTGTAAAAGTTATGGTGAGATGGTCTTCATTGCATGCAATTACAATGTTTATAGCTAAATGATGGAACAAAATCTTCAGAAGATGAAATAACATTGTTTGACATTACTTGGACCCACAGATTAGTAAACAAAAGACTAATGAATTGGAACGATTCGTTGGTCATAAGATCAGACAAATAAAGCCAATTTTTACCTTCCATTCACGCATGGATCAGTCATAGAACGGTAAAAGTAGCCAACTGTGATAGATGCTCCTGCCCCTTTGTTTACCTCAGAGTGGTTGTATCCCATTACAGGGAATATTGGATCGATAGAGCTAGCAGATGTATTGCCCCCAGCAGAAGTTGAAAGATTGTAAATAAAGGGGCCCTCATAAACAAGCCAACCATAGTTGCCACCCTTAGTGACTAAATCCACCTCTTCATATTGGTCCTATAAGATCAATGACTTAAAGCATTAATGGTATTAGACAAAGATTAAAAATAAAATAAAAAATCACATAAAAAGAAGCAAATGCACACCTGAACAACATTAAGAAACACAAAAAGCTTCTAATGTTCACTATGTGTGTATGTTTTTGTGCCCATGTAAAAGCAACAAATCTTGACAAGGAATTAGTCATTCAGAAGAAAATTAATCTTGGAAACTGCCAACCTGGCCAACGTCTGCACAGAGGAAGTATGAAGGCCTTTCTGAATCAAAACTACATCGCCAAGGATTTCTGAATCCTAGGGCCCAAATTTCAGGCTGCAATTCCTTTTCTTCAGCAAATGGATTATCTCCCGGGACAGAATAATTTCCCAATAGGTCAAGGTCAGCAATTTCCGTTGCACCTGCAATTTATTTATTGCAAAAAAAAAAAAAGCATAGATGGAGGGTTGCCTAAGTGAGATACAGCAGTATAGAGAAGACCAAAAATTTCAAGAGATATTCTATCTACTCAGTTCAAATACAATAGTAAAAAATCTGATGAGTAGGTTTAATTGCATTACATTTATTTGATATTAGTCACATGCACCTATTGTACATTGTTAGTAGATTTGAAAGTTTAATATGATGAAACTGGAATTCTTTTGGAAATTTAGAGTTAATTAAAAGTAACATAAATTTGGTCAAACATATTTCAAATATAAAACAACCAAGACCTCCCTTGTCCTCCACTAAAACAAAACTCTAAAAAGTTGTTTTGTTCCTCAAAAAGCAAAACCAGCCCCCAAAGCCATAACAATGAAAACTGATATCCATTAAGTCATCGGATTATTCATCATATTAGATTTTACTTTATATAGATTTGAAAGTTTAATATGATGAAACTGGAATTCTTTTGGAAATTTAGAGTTAATTAAAAGTAACATAAATTTGGTCAAACATATTTCAAATATAAAACAACCAAGACCTCCCTTGTCCTCCACTAAAACAAAACTCTAAAAAGTTGTTTTGTTCCTCAAAAAGCAAAACCAGCCCCCAAAGCCATAACAATGAAAACTGATATCCATTAAGTCATCGGATTATTCATCATATTAGATTTTACTTTATATTGAATTGAGAAGAAAGTGGATGTAGAGATTGTGTCTTCAATCATATTGAAAAATTATAATCTGCTTCTGTCCTAAAGTTCTGTATTGTTAAAGATAGAAGGAGATGACTCCAAGCAACTTTAAAAGAAGTGCTACTTGCCCTTCCTGTCAAAAAGATTTTATTTTTCAAAGTCCTTTTTGTTGGGGCCTAAAAAACATGTTTTCAAAAACCACATCATAAATTGAATGCCTTATGCAAGTAGAACCATAGAAAAAAATCTGCATTTGAACAGAAAAGCAAAGGGCCGAAACCTGATGTGTAAAAGGCACAAACAGAGATATAGACAACACATTATTCCAGTACTTACTTGATATGTTATCTATGTCAAGCCTCATTATCTTTCCAAGCAAGCATTTCTTGTTTTGTGCAAAATTGTAAGGGTCTCCTAAACTTCCAAGTTCCACTATCTCCCATCATTAAGTACAGGTAACCATCTTCAGGTCCAAAAAGAATCTGACCACCATGATGAGAAGTAAATGGAAGGCCCATAGTGAATATTCTTTTGACTTCCTGGGGTTTGACGCTTGTTACCTGTAATTGAGGCAAAGCTGATGCAATTAAGACCACCAAGGGATATAATTAAAAGAAATGGCTGTAGAAAACCATGCAGAATTTTACCGAGGAAGGTTGCGATGTGGTACCATTAGCAGTAAACTCTGCTATGACGCTGGAATATTGACATGGCTGTGCCCCATATTCAGAGTATAGCTTTGAAGGATCACAACTGATATCTGAGTTACATGAACACCTTCCTGAACATCCTGGCCACTTAGCCTTATCACAGTTGAATGACACAAAAAAGCGTCCATTCTGTTGAAAGTTTGGATGAAATGCAATTCCCAACATTCCAAACTCAGCATCAGAATATACTTTATCAGTTAAATCAAGAAAAGGATTTGATTTGTCAATTGCCAATAGTGCTCCTGATCCTTGCTCCGGAACAGTTGCCAACCATGTCTTACCTGGTTGGTCGGATAAGAAGACACGATTTGACCCATCAGGATGAGCTACCATGTTAAGGTAGGATCCATTCCCAATTTCCTCAAGGCAAATACCACTTGGTGGACTTAAATTTTCAGTTTGATTTAGTACAACTGGTCCACCATCAAAACATACCTCTCCAGCTTCAGAAGCTCCACCAAATTCATTGCAGAAAGCACTTTTTGATTGCCATATGTTAGTCAGCTTGGAAGTAGAATTAAATGGCATACCACCTCTGTCTTGCAATGCATAAGGAGAATTTAATAATGATACATTTTTGCATTCATCACAAAGCTTTGAACAAAAATCAGCTTCAGCAAGTTGGGATTGGGTTGAGTTTGCTGAAACTGTGGAATTGCAGAGAACAGGAACCTTCCAAGGTGTTGAATCAATTAAGCTCTGCTGAGAACTGATCACATCTCTGCCATGCATATACATAACTGATATATGTAAGTGGTGAAAAATGCTTCCATGACACTTCAGTTAGTTTATGGTTCTAAGTGTCTTAGTAGCTCATGTCAGCATTATATTAAATGGCAACAATACTTAAGTTGCTATAAACTTCAAACTAAGAGCTGCCTTCATGCAGCTATTTGTTGGAATTTTCAAAGGCACTCAGTGAATGCTGATTTATCACATAACAACATTTGAGGAATATATTAAAGGGTAATCATTATGCACACTCATCTTTAATCAATATGAGCCAAGTCGATAGGCCACATTCCAAATTTTAAATCATAAGCCATGTATGAGTCATCAAGTAAAGTATTACTAGTACACCTAACATTTAAGCATTCTGAATTTTATCTTGCATTTGACAATTCCTTTCTATTTTTATCAAATCACAAGAAGTAAAGAACGAAGTAGATATTGTCACAATCAAGGATCATGCAACAAATAGCAGTAGCCACTATTTAGTCATTGAAAATTAAAATTAAAATTTGAAAAAAAAAAAAAAAAAAAAAAAACCCAACTTTTTCATAAGTAATATAGAGGCACAGTAACATCAACAAGGAAGTGAAATCAATAATCAGCTGAAACTTATCATTATAAAAAACTGGCAGAGCATCTTACTGAGCAGAGTATTGATTTCAGAAGAGAACTGCAGCCAAGATCAGAGACATTCATTGCCCTAAATTGATTAAGCAATTGGATATCATCAGTGGAGCTACAGCAAACACTACCTTCCTATTGACAGAAAACAAGCGGCGTCTTTGGGCTAAAAGGTGCTCCTATTCAAATAAAACAGCCATGAAATTAGTCAACATACAAACAGAACCGAAAAAAAAAGAAGACAAATTGAACTGAAATCTAAAAAATATTCATGCTCCATTTGCTTGCAACCTAATACTGGCTTCCAAGTTTTCATATCCATGTATGCCATTCTATGTTGCACGGACACGGACACGGACACGGACACGACACGGATACGGACACGGGGATACGGCAACTTTTGAAAAATAAGGACACGACACGGCGGGGACATGACGGTTAAATAATTAATTATATTTTATATTTCGGCATATTGTTGCATACTGTTTCAGGCTTATCACTATTTTATATACATATATATATATATATATTATTGATAAAAAAAAATCCATATAATAAATATTGAAGGTTTTAAAGTTATAAGTATATAATTTTTTTCACCAATCACAATTTATCACATCACAATTGTAATAAAAAGTTGTAAAAAATTTTATAGTTCTATGCTTTTTCTAATTTTAGTGACTATGGAATCAAAAGGTTGAAAGTTTCTTTTTTTTTATTATGAGTCACGTGAGGTTCACAAAAACAAAACAAAGCAAAAAAAAATGTTAATTAAATTCAAACGGACAAAACAAAAGAGCCTGGAAGGAATGAGTGTCACGTGGGGCTCACAAATACCACAAAACAAAGAAAATATCTAAAGCCTAAAGACTCTACCGTCTGAACTCCAAACACAAGTGGATGACAGCCAAGACACACAAATAAAGAAAAGAGGTCGTCAGGTAGACCGAAACCAAAAGAAGAAGAAGAAGAGGAAGAAGAAGAGACCGAAATTAAGAAGAAGAAGAGGAGGAAGAAAAAAGCACGAAACCCAGAAGATGGTAGGATTTTGATTTTTTTTTTTCTTTTCCAGTCAAAATCTTGTATCGGACGAAATTTTCATTTCGGCCGAAATAGCCGGAATGACCCGAAATATGCCGAAATTTTCTTTTTTTCTTCACTGCTGGCGTGTCAGACGCGTCAGAGCCGAGTTGGCGCCGCGTCGGAGCCGTGTCTGCGCCGCGTCGGCGCGTGTCGGAGAACAAAAAAAAAAAGAGGACACTCGCCGGACACTGGAATCCGGCGAGTCGTCCCCGTTCCGGTGTCCGACACATGTCCGACACCGACACGACGCCAAAAATGGCGTGTCCGTGCAACCTAGATGCCATTTTTAGGGCAATCAAACAAAGCATAAAGAAAAGAACCTGAAGGGAACTAAATTTGGAGAAAAGTAAGGAAGACACTCACTCATATTAGTACACAAGGGAAGTGAAAAACAATAATCAGTGAGCAGCAGCAGGTGAGAAAACAAGAAGGTTACAGTAACCACACTCCTCATCTACCCAATGCTAACAGCCAAGTAATATTGAACATTTCTACCCAAAAAATAATAATAATAATAACAATAAAGAAAGTTTTGACATTTTGTTCTTGAAACTATGTGGACTTGAGGAACAACACGTTGTAATATACTCCTATTTTAATTATATACACCAATGAAGCATGTTCAGGTCACTCTTCATGATTGACTTTGTTGAAGTACTTTTTTTTTTCTCTTTGTTTTTTGGTAAGTAATCTTAACAATTGTTATAAAAAAAATTAAATCAGATGTCCACTCGCCTTTTTTTTTTTTTTTTTTTTTGCTTACATTAATGTGTTTGTAAGAAAAAAAGCAGCAAAGTTGACCTCCTGATTTATAAACGAAAAGCGTGACAATTCGATTCTGTTTACTAAAAAGAGCAAATGGGAGGAAAGTACAGCAAAACTCAGACTCACTTCAAATATTCCAACTGGTTCTTCGTACAATAAAGAGAGTGGACAACATTACCAGACACGTTGAAACTTGAAACTCCATGCTTTTTGTGTCTTGTTTCATTACAAGAAATTAACCCTATAAATATAAAATCAAAAAATTCAAAATCTCAGAAAAAAGTCCAAAGGGAGAGATTTTGTTAACTGGCCTCTAGGCCCATGAATAAAAGTGTGAAAAATAGGAAAAGACAAAGCCCATCCATTTCTTGTATTAAGAATTTAAGAGCAGCAAACTTCGACCATATCTTTCAAACGACTGCCGCATGGCCAAGGTACTTCCTAAGCGGCATGTCGTTTTCTGAAGAACAGCAGACGACTTGACGGGATGGTTTGAGTTTGGTAAACATGTTTTTATAAACCAATGTAAAAGTTGGATCTCAAAACTCATCAATAAATGTAAGGAGTTATGCATCACCAAAATCCTTTCTTCTTCCAACGAATAATCTAAATAATAATTCGCAAATCCAATGTTATATTAACTCCTCTCATTCGATTTTCTTAACAACAACAACAACAACAAAAACCCTTGTCTTTGATATCCAATGTGGAACTTCTTTTTTTTGATAATCCAAATGTCATGCATCACTTAAGCTATATTAAATACTCACTCTTCTCATTAGTATCGAATGTAGGACTTCTTTATTTAACCAATCAGTCTACTCACATGTGAATATTTCAACACTACAATATTTTAATGTAATCATCTCTATCTCTAATTGTACTATATCCTTACTCACACTCAAATTGATCGATGAATTATTGAAATGCCTGAGTCATGAGATGAAGTGAGGTAATATCCTGACAAAATCTGAGTTTTTGGGTTGGTAAGCTTTATTTTTATTTTATTTTTTTTTTTTTCTCTTTGCTTAACATTTTAGATAATATTATTAGGATTTATATTTTTAATTTAATGGGTTTGCAAGAATTATTGCACTAATTGTCTTTCTTTCTTTTTTTGGTAGAATTTTATAAACAATGATTAAAAACTCAAAAGATAAAGAGGCAAGGATGCGAAATAAATTCAAAATTAAGCAACAAATTGCTGCACACATTGTCACATTCTCCAATGTATTCAAGTCCATCATCAATGTCAATTTAAGCAAATAAGAAAGCAGAGAAGACACAGCAGGTACTTTTTTCCTTTCATTATGAATACATATAAAATTGTATTGTCCCTTAGTATCTAAAACTAACTTGCTTCATTCATTTTAAACTGAAAAGCTACTACAATTTAGAAAAGAAGATCTCAACAATATTAGAAATACAACATATAGTAGCTAAAGTTACATAATCATGTTTATGCAGACAATATACCAAACAATTCAGCTATAATTTGCTATAACGAAGAAGGTTCCAGCAACCAACAAAAGCAAAGTATTCATCTTAGTAATAAACATATTTTTACTATAAATTTTTTTTTTTTTTTGTCAATTATTTAAACGTCGGATCTCAATCTAAAACTCTATATTAATTGTAATATAGGAAAATATTATGAACCATGGAACTTTAGCTAGCCATCATGCATGCAAAATTGCAAATGCCCATATTATGGTATGAAGAACGTTTACTATGAAATGCAATGCATCATAGAAATCCAAGATCCTCAATTTGCTACCTTGGAGAGAAATTAATAAATAAATAAAAATTTTAAAAACGTTAATTGCAAACTACATTTTTAAAGTTTAGGGTATTTAAATTTTATACTCTAAAATTTCAAAATTTTAAATTTTGCTCCCATAAAGTTATATATATTTTTGGATAGTTACTCTCTCTGTCCATTTTTGCTAGTGTCTATGTTACATTAGCTTGCCACATGTGTTTCGTCACTTTCATTGATCCAATTAAATTGTGATATGTGGATTTTATTATTATATATAATTAAATAAACTTAAAAAGTCTTTAAAATACTAAAAATAAATTTCCTAAAAATAAAATATTTTTTCTTATAAATACTTCTGGGCATTCAACATTTTACCCAAAAAATCAAGATTTTTTTCCTAAATCAACATAGAGGAACACTACAAATCTGATAACACCACAAAATACCCAGCCATACTGACGATATGAATTCTAAGGTAGCGCACAGAACTCTTCTTTAAAAATAATTAATTAATTAATTAAAAAAAAGTAGCGCACAAAACCCACATCCCACAATTAATATATGGTACACTCCTTTAAGAATTTGGATGGCTGACCATTGTCTATATTTTGTTCAGTACTCATGTGCCAGTGAAGTAAGTGCCAGAGCCAGAGAATTTTCTTAGAGAATGAATATTCTCAAGAGGATCAAGCCAAATGTATCATTGTATTTAAGTAATTTTAGCTTTCTATATAAATTAGTATATGGCCTTGTGCATATGTATGGGAATAATTATAAAAAAAAAATCACAATTATATGATTCAAATTAAACTTTTTTTGAGATGTTCAAATTATACATGGTACTAGTTTACACTTTTTTTAAACTATACATTTCTAAAATATATATATAATGGTTTCTCATTTGTGTGTGTATATAATTTAGAATTTAACTAGTTTGCAACCTTATGCATATACATGGATATACTTAAAAGATACATATTAAGATGCAAAGTATAATAATCTTACATATATAATTTAAATATTATTGATAGTTATTCTTATTTTTTTTTTAACTCTTTAAAAAGTCTTGTAAGAATGTTATTAGGTAAAAAATGTAAATTGTCCATATTTAAAATATTTTAATGCTCATTAATTCTAGACTCTTTGGTTTTTATACACAATAACTCACTTCAATGGATATTTATGATATGGTCTCACATTTAATTCCAAAATTAAGAAATAAAACTCGCTCTAAAAATAAATAATTTAGAACACATGTCGCAAAATTAGACTTCAATTGTAGAATCTAATTGGATTTTCTCTAAATTTTACCTATATATATATATATGAGATAGGTTCAAGTTACACCTATTGTAACTCTTTAGAGTTACATATTTTTTAAATCATTGGATTTAAGTAGATCCAACAGTCAAAAAAGATACTCATTAATAATAATATTCTGATTTGTATCTTATTAATTATCTCTTATTTATTGCATTCCATACCTATCTCTGAACCTTAAAAAACACAAAAAAGTGTACGTCCCTCTCTAATTTTTTTTTTCCCACCGTTTCTAAAAAAAAAAAATTCCTCCACTACACGCCGCTCTCTCTTTGTCTCTTACTCCTCCACCGCTCTTTCACCTCCACTGTCAAGTCGTCGGTAGAAAAAGAAAAAAAAAAGAAAAGAAAAAAGAAAAGAAAAGAAAAGAAAGAGAGACCATACAATCCAGTTAAATTATTGAAATAAAGAGGCTTGGTTAGAGATTATGCTTGATCGCCGATTGCCGATTGGTAAGAGACGATGGGCGTGGTCTTGGGCAAGGAGTAATGGATTATCGTCCTATGAATGTAGTCTTCCACATTCTTGTGGAATCCAACATTTCCACCCTTCTAAGCTCGGTTTCCAATCCTTTTCCCTTGAGCCCCTCTCTTCTTTCTCATCGTGTTGGTGCTCATTTAAACTATCCATTACATGCATTCGTTGCGTAGAAGGCACAGGACTTATCAATGCAGCCACTCCCAAGATCCTTCTCTCCTTTAGCTGCTCCCTTACCATGTGACCTGCATATTGTGGGCCTTAAGGTTCCTTGGCCTTGAAATTCATTTTTTTAGTTTAATAGCTTGAATAATAATGTATGAAAAGTATATTATAATTTTTTATTGCCTTATTAATGCGTAATACAAGTTTTTGTTTTTATTGTTTTCCCAACTCAAATATATTTGTTTGATTTTTTATAATATTATTTTAGTTCAGTAAATGATTTGGTATTTCTTCCAACCATACAACAGAGTTTTAAATATAAAAATCTTACTTCTTGCAGCATTGTTTTATTATATTACTAACTATTTTAAGTGCTTGTATGAAATAGTTAGTACCTACCTTGATAGTTAGTACCTCAGGTATTGCATTGGACCTCAATCCACAATTTTCTAATCTATTGTTCAATTGAGACAGTTCTATTATCAACAGTGCAAACAATGACACTACAATTTCATGAATTGGCATCAGCTTAACCTTGTATGCCTCCATGAACCATGCTCAACCCCTCCCCTCTCTTAAAAGGGTACTCAAAAAAATAAATAAATAAATAAATAAATAAAGAATGATTTTAAAGATATGCAATGGGCATGGATTCCTTCAGGGAAAATTCCCAATGGATGAAATTTCAGTTGGCAGTTGCCATCAAATTGACTTGGATGTCATTGTTCTAGAGGCAACTAAAATTGGATATTCAGTTGAGAGTAGATTTCACTGGGGTATATAAAAAATTAGAATGTGATTTACCAGTAGTATTCGTATATAGAAACCTCTCATTCATATCCAAAAATATTGCAAGTCTACAAATCGGCAATCAGCTATCCAACATTACAATTAATGTGGCCCGGATATTTGGTCTAGTTTATTCCTGTACCTCAATCATATAGTTCCACAGTAAGAACACAAATGAGGAAAAAAGATAAAGATGAAATTACAACAAAACTAAGAGGCATTGCAGGATCTCTGTATCTTCGATATCATAAGATAATCTCCTCCTGTACTCTGACATTAAGAGTCTTATTTGGCAGAACAATGCTGTTTATCACCACAATTTCATCTTCCACTGTCACTGCTTCTCTTGTGAAAATGATAAATTAACAATCAACATTGGCGAAGCACACTGGAATTACAGCTGTCGTAACATCAAAAGCCTTGAAATATATAAGACACAAACGAGAAAGAAAGGATGCATGCGGAGGATAGTAATTCCAAGCTTTGCATTGTAGTCTCCATCAGCCTGAATCAGTCAATTAAATTTTAGTCAGCCACAATAGCTAGGAATGACATGAACATATTTGGTTTTACAAGTGATGGTCCTGAAAATATATTCGTCCACCATAGAAGGACGATAATCAAGGACGATACTGGAATCAACCAAGCCCGGGAAGAATTGTCTGACAAAGACTCAACCACCGTCCCTCAGTTATTGCAAGGCGTTACATAAACAAATAACGGTCTTCAGCACCGTTGGAAGATCATTCTGTCCATCTAATACCTCGCGTAGGCGTTATGAATCCTGCAATGATTCGACCATCAAAGCAAGGCCAACGGCTAGGAAGAGAGATCCTATATATGCCCATTGATAAAGCCCGCAAAAAAGGTACACAAATAGAATCTTCAAAAACACTCATATTACTCTCTTCCCAAGTGCTAGCTATTCTAACTTTGGCATCGGAGGCTCTTTGGCAGGCGTCACACTGGTGTCCTTATTTCCTTTTTGACTTGTCTCTGGATCAGGTTAGCTCGTGGACGATTCCCGTCTAGACGAATCTCTTTACTGACGATCCCAGCATCATCAGTTTGGCACCGTCTGTGGGAAACGAGTACTATTCAACACGTGATTTGTCCCAATTAACTCACAAGTCCAGATGGAAACCAACACTAACCCAAATCCTGCCGCGTTGGCTCTACAAATTCAGTCACTCGCAGCCACTGTGGAGGAACTTACCAGGCAAAACCAGGAGATGAGGCAGCGACTGCAACAGGAAGATAACCGTATAGACATCAACAGGGATGACGATGAAGACAGTAACAAGAGACGAACCAGCACCCCAGAAGAGGCGAGCTCAAATATCCTCAGGGAGATAAGGAAAGAGATGGACGAATTGAGAAAAGCCATCAAAGGGAAGACGGACCAGAGCTTGGAAAGGATAGTCAGGAAGACGGTGAATGGATTCACCCTTCACCGTGGCCGTCTAGGAGTGCCCGGTGCCCTCCAAATTCCGTCTACCACAACTCAAGCTCTTTGACGGGTTGAAAGACCCACTGGATCACTTGAATACCTTCAAGACGACTCTAGGTCTTCAACAACCCCCTGACGAGATTTTGTGTCGCTCATTTCCCACTACCCTCAAAGGAGTAGCCAGGGAGTGGTTCAACAAGTTGCCAACATCATCCATTGACAACTTCGAGCAGCTAAGCAGCTCCTTTGTCCGTCATTTTGTCAACAGGCAACGTCCAAAAAGGACTGCCGACCATTTGCTCACCATTAAACAAGGGGAGAATGAACCATTGAGGTCTTATGTAACACGCTTCACTCGGGGAATGCTGGAAGTAGACGAGGCGGATGATAAGGTACAGCTCACAACCTTCAAGGCAGGGTTGAAATCCAGAGATTTTATGGCTTCCTTGTCCAAAAATCCCCCCAAGACGATGGCCGAGGCATTATTAAAAGTACAGAAGTATATGAATGCTGAAAAAGCTCTGGCAGCCATTGATGGAGCAGAAAAAAGCAGGGAAAAGAAGAAGGAGAAGGAGGTGATCGGAGAGGACAAAAAAGAGATCGAGCTGATCGACGGAATGACAAAGGGAATAGACGGAGGGAGGACAAAAACCCTCGTCCAGTGAAGTTCACACTGTTAGTGATGCCTGTTGACCAGATTCTGACGGAAAGAAGAGACGAACCATCTCTTAAATGGCCAAGGCCACTCCATTCATCGCCTAGTCTGTGTGACAAGAGGAAATACTGTCATTTTTACAAAGACCATGGGCATTACACAGAGGATTGTAGAGATTTGAAGAAGCAGATTGAAGAACTTATACGGAAAGGAAAACTACAACAATATGTGAAAAGGGGAGATACCAGCAAATACAGCCAAAAAGGTCAGCACGGGGGCTCAAAGAGGGACGAAGACCGCCCATCGCCTCGTCCACAAAATACATTAGGGGAAATAAAAACTATCGTAGGGGGACCAACCACAAAGAGATCATTTAGATCCCTCAGGAAGTCACACCAAAGGCAGGTAAATAGTGTCCACAGTCTACCTCCTCTGAAGCAAAGACGGACAAACCAAGACATGTACTTTTCAGAAGAAGATGCAAGGGGTATAAAGCAACCTCATGATGACCCACTGGTCATTATGATCATGATCGAGGGGTTCAATACGAGGAGAGTTCTAGTAGACAATGGGAGCTCGGCTGACATTATTTACCTTTCTGCCTTCTAGTAACTAAAACTAGACCCAAAAAGGCTTCGTCCTTTCGAGTCCCCCCTCGTCAGTATCAGTGGAGACAAGGTATACCCTAGAGGGATAGTGACGTTGATAGTCATTGCCGGTTCATACCCCATCTAGGTAACCAACCAACACAATTTCTTGGTGGTAGACTCACCCTCGTCCTACAATGTGATCATAGGACGACCTACACTCAACCGCTGGAAGGCTGCTACTTCCACGTACTGTTTGAAGGTAAAATTTCCAACAGAACAGGGGGTCGGTGAGATAAAAGGAGACCAGGTATTGGCAAGAGAGTGTTATCAGGCCGTCCTGGCCTCAAAAGAAAACCATACGTGAACAATCGGGGAAAAAACACCAGAGATCATTGAGAAGCTAGAAACGATAGAGTTGGTTGAAGGAAGTCCAGCGAAGACAACCCAAATAGGGACGAATCTAAGTCCCAGGACGAAGAAAGGGATCATCAACTTCCTGAAAGATAACCTCGATGTATTTGCTTGGAGCCACAAGAATATGCCAGGGATCCCAGCGAGCCTCATCCAGCATCGCCTGAATGTTGACCCAGAGAAGAAGCCCGTCCAGCAGAGAAGAAGAGTCTTTGCCCCCAAACGAAATAAAGCAGTAATGGACGAAGTAAATAAATTGCTTGTTGCCAATTTTATTCGGGAAGTTCACTACCCTGAGTGGTTGGCCAATGTGGTCATGGTCAAGAAAGCAAACGGGAAGTGGAGAATGTGTGTCAATTTCACAGATCTTAATCAAGCCTACCCGAAGGACAGTTTTCCCTTGCCCAGAATTGATCAGCTGGTAAACTCCATTGCCGGACATAAACTTCTCACGTTCATGGACACATTTTCCGGATATAACCAGATACAAATGGCTGAAGAAGATCAAGAAAAAACTGTCTTTATCACCAATCAAGGGCTCTATTGCTACCGGTTCATGCCTTTTGGACTCAAGAACGCAGGGGCCACCTATTAAAGGTTGGTGAACCAAATGTTCGAGAAACAGATCGGGAGAAACGTGGAGGTATACGTTAATGATATGCTCGTCAAGAGCAAAGAGGAAGAGAACTACTTGGACGACCTCAAAGAGACGTTCAACACGCTCAGACAGTACATCATGAAGCTGAACCCATCCACATGTGTTTTCGGGGTTTTCTCAGGGAAATTCCTCGGGTTTATGGTGTCGCAAAGGGGGATTGAAGCAAACCCCAAGAAATTCAAGGCCATCCTCGAAATGTCTTCACCAAAAACGATCAAAGAAGTACAATCCCTCACAGGAAGAGTAGCAGCCCTCAATAGGTTCATCTCTAAGGCCACAGACAAATGCCTTTCCTTCTTCAAAACTTTGAAGAAAGCGTTTGCTTGGACAGAGAAGTGTGAAATAGCGTTTCAAGAGTTGAAGCACTACCTGAGCAACCCCCCACTCTTAAGTCCGTCCAAAGAAGGCGAAGACTTATTCTTGTACTTAGCGGTATCTCTCACGGCAGTCAGCGCAGCGTTGATCAGAGAAGAAAACAGGTTGCAACTCCCTATATACTACATCAACCAAGCTTTCCAAGGTGTTGAGGCGCGATATCCTCGCATAGAGAAGATCACCTTCGCCCTAATAGTGGCTTCAAGAAAACTTCGTCCATACTTCCAGGCTAATCCTATCATAGTAATGACGGACCAGCCAATCAAAAAAGCGATGAACAAACCCGAGGCCGCAGGATGAATGGTAAAATGGGCTATCAAACTCAGCCAGTTCGACATAGAATACCGTCCACGAACAGCCATAAAAGCTCAGGCGTTGGCTGATTTCATAACAGAATTCACCACCCCTAAGAACACAGGTGACCAAGAAGACCTCTAGATGATAAATACGAATGGATCGTCCACTCAGAAAGAAGGCGGAGCAGGCGTTGTTATTACTTCCCCTGAAAAAGATGGTTTTCCCATAGGCTTGAGTCCGAGGACTATGCAATGCCTTGGTTCTGTCCAAAACCTAGTTTTCCACATCCAGGTAGTTGGTTTTCCCACAGGCTTGAGTCCGAGGACTATGCAATGCCTTGGTTCTGTCCAAAACCTAGTTTTCCACATCCAGTAGTTGGTTTTCCCATAGGCTTGAGTCCGAGGACTATGCAATGCCTTGGTTCTGTCCAAAACCTAGTTTTCCACATCCAGGTAGTTGGTTTTCCCATAGGCTTGAGTCCGAGGACTATGCAATGCCTTGGTTCTGTCCAAAACCTAGTTTTCCACATCCAGGTAGTTGGTTTTCCCATAGGCTTGAGTCCGAGGACTATGCAATGCCTTGGTTCTGTCCAAAACCTAGTTTTCCACATCCAATTGAGTCCGAGGACTATGCAATGGGTTCTGTCCAAAACCTAGTTTTCCACATCCAGGTAGTTGGTTTTCCCACAGGCTTGAGTCCGAGGACTATGCAATGCCTTGGTTCTGTCCAAAACCTAGTTTTCCACATCCAGGTAGTTGGTTTTCCCATAGGCTTGAGTCCGAGAACTATGCAATGCCTTGGTTCTGTCCAAAACCTAGTTTTCTCTTTGTATGGGGCCTTGGCTTGCCTTTAGCTCTAGGGGAGTTATCTCTTCAGCCAAGCCCCTTGAGTTTATCTATACGGTTAACGTTACCAAGCGCCTAGTTTGTTCTATACGAGGAGCTTTAGCTTTTAGGGGAGTTAGCTCTTCAGCCAAGCCCCTTGTCAAGAAACGTAGCCCCTAGTGAGATTTTATACCTGAACTCTATAACCAACGGTTAGAAATAACAGAGGAACTGTTTCGACCTACCACCTGCGCCAACACACAAGCCTTTCCCACAGACGGCGCCAATTGTAGGGTCACGATTCGTGGCGGACCGTAACAGTGTCGGGTTCGCACGTAAAACGGCCCTAACAATATCATTTGTAGAGCGTGGGTTTGAAAGGCTAGGCCTTGATCGATAGGCGATGGGTTTTTCATGGCGTTCATACAAGGTTAAATGATCGTCACCCCTAGAGTCGTTCTCCTGGAGGTGGGCTGGGAGGCTCTCGTTTCTTGGCCATTTTTCCCAGCCCCTCCCAAGGTTACTTAGTTTTCCTTTTATACTCGCCTGTGTCCATTATCCTTCATCCACGTGTACGGTCAATCTTTCCAAGGCTGATACTTGTCCCATCAGTCCATCCCCCAAAGTCGTTGGGGGTGGTTGTAAAAGCCAAAGAATGCGGCCCTGTCGGGTTCAGAACATTAAATGATAATAACAGCAGCTTTCCCCGGATATTTTAGATCTTTTTTCCGAGTTTCAGTTTTATACCATTTTTACCCTTCTTTATGAGGGGGAACTTTGGGTCTGCCGAGGACTGAACTACCCTCGGCGGTACCCAAAGGCTATTTCGTTGAACTTGGGCCATAATCCTCCTCGGCTTGGCCCATAAATCATTTACGCCCTACATATATATATATATATATGCATGAATGTATATATGTATAGCGCACATGTGATGAAGTTATGGACTTATTGGCTAAATTATTTTTTCCAACTTATTTAAGCACAATTTTTTAAAATCTTATTTTAAATATAAGATATTGTAATATGCCAAAAGCTCAACCACATTGAACTCAATAAGAGCAAGAATGTTTATAAAACATCAAATATATACATGTCAAAGAATCAAGGTATTACTTGACAACACCATTAACATCTTTTCACTCTATCACTTTGATAACATAAAAAATCACCGTGGTTGAGCTTTTAATGATTTACCTTTTTCAATATTTATGCTGAAATAGGTACACGTTAATGGAAATTTGTATAACTCCACAATTGGAGCTATGCTACACAATGGATGTTGTCATCTATACTATTAATAAGAGGATTCTTCTATTTCATATTCAATTTTTGGCATACTAAAATATCTTCATACAAATTCTGAAATAACATACTCTTTAGTTTAATTTTTTTTCAACAAAAAAGTAAAAAAAGTTAAAACAATAATACTATCTCATGTACAAAAAATAAAAAATAATAATAATAAAAAAAAATTGTTATTCTCACCACCCATTTGTATTCAAATGTCTGATTACTATTTGTATTTGTTATCTATTTGAATTTAAATACTTTAATCATCTTTATAAAAAAAATGCAAAATTACTTCTTCCAAAAAATGTTAAAAGAGTAATATTATCTCATGTACAAAAAAAAAAAAAAAAAAAACAAAAAAAAAAAAACAAAAACAAACAAAACGTTATTCTCACCACTCATTTGTAATCAAATGTCCGATTCCTATCTCTATTTATTATCTATTTGTATTCAAATACTTCAATTATCTTTACCAAAAAAAAAAAATATATATATATATATATATATATATACACATACACACACTACAAAATTACTTCAAAAAAAAAAATCACTACCTCATATAATAACTACTCATTCTTATCTCGAAATTTCCTCTTTTTTTTAAAAAAAAAAATTCTTTAAAATATTCCAAAATTTTTGTTATCCAAATTCTATACAGTTATCACAAATCACCATCCATCCACACTAACGTATATCATCTTTCTTTTATTTAAATCTCAAATTTTTTTACTTATCATAATTCTTATCTCAATCAATAAATTCAAATATACTATTGAGCTTCAACTTTTTACAGTTCTCTATCTCATTTTTAAACATTATTCACGTTACTTTACCTCTTTCTTTAAAATTAAAAAATAAATAAATAAATAAACAGTTATTTACATATCATTTTTAAATGTTATAACACTAAACCAAATAAACAAATAAATAAAAAAGAATATTATTACACGCACGCACAAAGCGCATGTGATTAGTCTACTTTTATATTAATTGAATGTGATTCAAAATATCTAGTTGTTACTGCTTTACATGCTTAGAGATCAAAAATCCTAAAAATAAAAATAAAAATGTATAAACCCACCATCAAAAAATGACACAGCTTACAGCACATAGTAGATGCTTTACTTTTGGATCATATTCAAATTTCTTGAATGGTAAAACTTTTTTTGTTTAGTTTAACCCTTTTTTTTTTAAATAATTACAATAATACGATATGGATGATTCAAAATCTCATAACTGTCACATTCAAAAAAAAGAAAACAACTTAAATGAACTAAAAAGTTCTTAGTCTTTTTAAATGTTATGTTTATTTATTTATTATTTTTTTTTAGACCACATAGACGAGGACTATGAACAAACATAATTTACGAAGGGTTACTCATTTTATTAAAAAATTAAAATTTTAAAAATCCCATTACCTGGCTCTCTCGACTCTAGAGTAGTAAAACTTCCACAGTGATCGATGACCATCAAAAGTTTACCTGCTGCACCTGCGAAATTTCATGGCATGAAATGTCTAATTCCTATTTGTGTTTGTCATTTATTTGAATTCAAATACTTCAATAATTTTTATAAAAAAATATATATATATAATTACTTCTTCTCAAAAAATGTTAAAAGAGTAATATTATCTCACATACAAAAAAAAAGAAAAACAATTATTCTCACCACTCATTTGTATTCAATTGTCTAATTCTTATCTCTATTTGTTATCTATTTGTATTCAAATACTTCAATTATCTTTACAAAAAAAATTATATACTACAAAATTTCTTTTTCAAAAAAAAAAAAAAAAAAAAAAAAAAACCATGACACGTAAAAAATACTCATTCTAATCCTGAAATTTCTATGTTTTTTTTTTTTTTTTTTTAATTCTTTAAAACATTTCAAAATTTTTGTTATCCAAATTCTATATAGTTATCACAAATCTTCATCTATCCACACTAATGTATATCATCTTTCTTTTGTTTAAATCTCAATTTTTTTTTTTACTTATCATAATTCTTATCCCAATCAATAAATTAAAATGTCTCATTGGGTTTCAACTTCTTATGGTTCTTTATCTTATTTTTAAATATTATTTCGCATCACCTTGCCTCTTTCTTTTTAAAAAATAAATACACAGTTATTTATATATCACTTTTAAACATTATAACATTAAACCAAAAAAATAAATACTCCAATAAAAAAGAGTATCATTGCACTCACAAAGTGAGTGTGATGAGTCTAGTTTTATATTAATTGAATGTGATTCAAAATATCTAGTTGTTACTACTTTACATGCTTAGAGATCGAAAATCCTAAAAATAAAAAATAAAAATGTATAAACCCACCATCAAAAAGTGACACACGTATAGCACATAGTAGATACTTTACTTTTGAATCATGCATATTCAAATTTCCTGAATGGTAAACCTTTTTTGTTTAGTTTTAATAATTACAATAATATGAGATGGATGATTCAAAATCTCATAATTGTCACATTAAAAAAAAAAAAAAAAAAAAAACTCTGTAAATCGTAATTGAACTAAAAAGTTCTTAGTCTTTTTAAATGTTATGTTTATTTATCATTATTATTTTTAGACCACATAGACAAGGACTATGCAGAAACATAATTTAAGAAGGGTTTCTCATTTTATAAATAATAATAAAAAATCCCATACCTGGCTCTCACAACTCTAGAGTAGTAAAACTTCCACGGTGATCGATGACCATCAAAAGTTTACCTGCTGCACCTGCGAAATTTCATGGCATGAATTGTACTTGTGGTTGTTGTACCCAAGTTATCCACTATAACCCTCACAAAATCATAAGTTAAAAAAATAAATAAATAAATAATAATAATAATAATAATAATAAGTTCCATAAAAAGAACAAAGAAAATTAATTAATCTAAACATTAATAATTCTTTTCTTTTTTTGTAAAAAAAAAAAAAAAAATACATTAATAATTCATCATTTCATGTGCCTACACTTTTCAGAAAAAAGAATAGAGAAAATAATTGATAAAAACATGAATAATTCATCATTCATGTGGCAGGACTCTTCATGTATTGTGTCATTGTATAATGATTCGGTGCTGCAGATGATATTCATCAAACTATTTCATGTGGCTGTACTCTTCAGCTCATTCTGAGGAACATGGTTGACGGAAATGTATCGTGTCCTTGGATGTTGATTCGGTGCTGCAGATAATATTCATCAAACTTCGTTTATGCTATGAACAAAATATCTAAAATAAATTCATTCAAATGCGCAAGATCATAGAAAATATTATATAACTAAAAGGTAAAGGTTTTGCTACGCAGCAATTGCTTGGGTTATGTGGTAGTAAAAAAAAGCAACATATGTCCAAAAATGCCCCCAAGAATGTAGCAATTGCTGCTTACAAGTACGCAGCAAAACATTTTCCTAATAAAAATAAATGTATTCAAATGCACATGCACATGTATTATATCTAATTTAAATAAAAGAAAAAGTACCTTAGATACTTATAACTTTTTTTTTGCTATCACATACTCTTATATACAGCAATTATACAATTGTTGTATATAAGTATGCAGCAAAACCTTTCTCTTAAATAAATTGATAAATAAAAATATAAAATAAGTAAACTCATATCTAACCACAAATTCTATACATAATTACAATATAAAAGATTCTATATATAAAAGATTTTATCAACCATGTTCTCATAGTTCGAATGGTGAAAAGGAAATCCCTCCGATGGAGGTTGAACATTTAATTTCCTGTCAATATATAAACCTTTTTCATTGATAGGAATGTTCAAATGATAAGTCGAAACAGTGTTACTGGTTGTAGTTATGTCTGATTGTAATTGTGAAGGAGGTAAATAGTCAGGCTTTTGTTGGTATTGGCACTGACCCTTGAGATTAGCTATATATTGTGAAGTACTTAAATAGTCTGCTGCAGCCATTTGCTGGTGTTGCCACTGGCTCTTGAGATAAGTTATATCTAATGGCAATTGCGAAGGAGGTGAATAGTGCTTGTAAATCCTTACAAGATCTGGGAGCAGACTTTGAAGCTCTCCTGTGGCTTCTTGTAACTGTAACTGAAGTTGCTGCACAATACCATAACAACCCGTATTTGGAAATTTTGCCCACATCTTGGACTCATATTTGACGGATCTCATTGCCTTTTCACGGTCTGCAGGGTGTACTTGTTTTAGTATCTTCATTATGTTGGATACACCAAACAAACGGTGTGCATATTGAAATGACTTGAACTCCTCAGCAGGAAAAAATGGTGCCAATGGGCAATCTTTTTCACACTTTCTCCGTTGATATTTGCATGCGGCACAAGCACTCTTCGTAGTCAAAGTCATTTGAGATATAAAAACAAACACTAGAAGTGACGAGAATACCATTAATATCATCAAGATCTTGTTGGAAGATGCCATCATTGACAATTGATAATAAACCGATGTAGTTTCTATGTGATTGTTAACGAAGAACGTAGTTTCCATGTAATTGTTAACCATGAGCTGGGAACAGAAAGACCGGAAAAGATTCGCAAATTTCAGATTCAGAAAATAGGATCTTGTTTTGAACTTTGAACCTTAAAGTATTTGATAGATATTAAATGTTTTATACCCACACGGTATTAATTCAGTTAATCTAAAATGACAGATGAAAAGCCTTAATAGTATTTCATTTTCCATTTTCAAAACGAGCACAGGAAATGACATGTCATTTTTAAACACAAAACATTTATTATTATTGCTTATGTGTAACCATTTGCATTTAGATGTAAATACACTTTTGATCCTTACATTTTAGGTCATTTTTCGATTTGGTCCTTAAACTAATTTTGCTTCTATGTCAGTCCCTGATTTTTCAAAATCATTTTTAAAATTGTCCCTACCGTCAACCCAGTTACGGAAGAAGCTGATGTAGCAAACGGAGTGCATAGGTTGCATGTTAATCGCTGACGTGGAAAATAAAATAATATTAAAAAATTTTATTTTGCTTTTAAAAATGACAAGTCAGCGTTTTAATTATAAAATAATTAAAATAATTAAAAAAAATTAAACTGAAAAAATTCAAAATAAAAAAAAAATAAAAAAAAAACCTTTTTTTCAATTTTAAATATTGAGAAAACGATTTATAGTTTCAATTTTTCTTGAACTTTCTTAAGAAACAAACATTAAGTTAACACCCCTTCTCATTCTAGGCTGGCGTGTCTGTGTTTGTGTTTGTATCTATTTCATTTTCTTCTTTCTTTTAAGATAAACCAAAAAAAAAAAAAGAATAATCAAAATAAAAATAACTTAATAAATAAATATTATTGGTGAGTGTTTGTGTCTGTATCTTTTTTTTTTTTTTTCCAGATCCTCTCTTTCTCTGTCTCTTGGTGCGTATATGTGTTTGTATCTTTCTTTGTTCAAGCTTTCAATCCCTCTCTCTCTCTAAACCTGACTCTCTAATCTTTGGGTTTTTCTAGTTTTCGGTGGGGTGGTCGGTAATGGAGGTGGAGATCGGTGATCAAGGTGGAGATTGGTAATCCATGGGTCTTGGATAATGGGTTTGGTTGGAGATGGAGATGGAGATGGCTGGGTTTAGTTGGAGAGGGCTGGGTTTTTCTGGGTTTGGTCAGGGTGGAGATCGATGGTCATTTTTGTACTGTTTAGTTGACCGTGACTCGAACTGGGCTTCGACTAGGTGGATTTGGTGCTGTTGATGGTGGATTTAGGTTTGTTGACAGCGGATTTGGTGTTGTTGATGGTGGATTTGGTGTTGTTGATTGGCGGGGTGTTGTTTGATGAAGTTCTGGGTTGGAGGTTTCTGAGTTGGAGGTTTGATGATTTTTCTAAGTTGGTTTTCTCATGTTGGTTTGGGTTTGATGAATTTTTCATGTTCTGGAGGTTTCGATGGAGGATAGAGATATGAAATTTTGCATTGTTTTGGGTTTGATTGTGCTCTTACTCTGGGTTTGATTATTCTTGGATTCGGGAAGAACATGAAGAACAAGTTCTTGTGTTCTTAGCTAAAAAATAATGAAAGCAATAATAATAATAATAATAATAATAATAATAATAATAAAATCAGATTTAAAAGTTTGTTTTTTTTTTATAATTTAGTTTGAATTAAATTGAAATGAAAATATAAATTTTTTTTATTTTTTTATTAAACTGACACGACTTTTTTTAATTCAAAAAATGCTAACGTGGCATTTAAAAAATATTAAATAAAATATTTTTTTATTATTTTATTAGTTGGCTTTGACACCTGGCACTTCCGTTTGCCACATTAGCTTTTTCCGTAACCAGGTTGACGATAGGAACGATTTTAAAAACGATTTTGAAAAATCAGGGATTGATATAGGAGCAAAATTAGTTTAGGGACCAAATCGAGAAATGGCCCAAAATGTAGGGACCAAAAGTGTATTTACGCCTTGCATTTATTGTTACTTTAATTTGTATCAAACATGTCATTTTTTACACCCATTAAGTTGATTTTTTTTTTTTTTAGTCAAATAGGTATTATTAATATTCATAAATATTTTTTCAATCATTTACAACGCATTCGCATGCATAGATAGTCCTAAAATTTAGGTCTTAACAATTTAAAAACTATTGGCGTAAATACACTTTGGTTCCTACATTTTGGCGAAAATACCATTTTGGTCCCTACATTTTGAAGTTACGGTCAATTTGGTCCCTACATTTTAGTAGCAATCAATTTAGTCCCTGTTATTTTGAATTTGCAGTCAATTTAGTCTCCACCGTTAACTCATTAACAGAAAATGCTTATGTGGCACATGGCATGCACAGTTGGCACACTTAACGCTTACGTGGCTACTAAAATAATAATAAAAAATTTATTTATCATTTAAAAATGCAATGTCAGCATTAAATAAAAAATTAAAAACAAAAAAAAAAATCCACATTAGGCCAAAAAGAAAAAGAAAAATGAGTCCTCGTTTGTTCTTGCTCTTTCTTGGCAACCAAACACAACAATCTAGAAAGACAAAAATCAACCCAGATTATTCATAATAACCAAATCCGCATTAACGAAGGCATTAGTGGAAGTAATCTTTTTCCTCTTGAGAAACTTCTCTCAAGAGAATGGTGGAGGCAGTTGCTATTTGCTGGGGTGGAATCCAATGGCTCAAAAACTCTACAATTTGATTGGGCCACGTTGTGTCCCTGCTTGGGTTGAATCCAAGAATGCCAAGGAGCATAAAGCCATCAAGCCTTATGCTTTTAGAAGACCACCTTCTCACCCTCCTTACAATGAGGCATTGTTGTATACTATTGTGTAATTATTTATTTGAATTCAAGTTTTATCAAATTTTGAGACAGATTTGTGTCTGTTGTATTGTGTTAATATTGCAGATGGTTAAGGAGGAGAAGATAAGTTCAAGTTAGTACGTGAACGCCAAGTTCATTTTCTTGAAACAAAATTTGGTTATTGTGAATTTTCTGGATTGTGTTCAATTTTTGTGTTTTTGGGTTTCAAGTTTCTGTGTTTGGCTGCCAAGAAAAACTAAGGAATTTTATAAAATAATCCATTCAAAAAATTATTTTTTTCTGCTTTGGATTTTTTGTTTAACGCTGACATGGAATTTTTTAAATGATGAATAATTTTATTACAATTATTTTCAATGACCACATAGGCATTATATGTGCCTACTGTGCACGCCGTGTGCCATGTAAGTATTTTCCGTTAATGAGTTAACAACATGGACCAAATTGACTGCAACTTTAGAATAATAGGGACCAAATTGACTGCTACTAAAATGTAGGGACCAAATTGAGTATGACTCCAAAATATAGAAACCAAAATAGTGTTTTCACCAAGTTTTTTTTTACCTCTTCATTTAAATTTTTTTTTTTTTTTATCACTTTATGCTACGGCAATGAGAAGAGATGATCCCATAAAATAAATTAATATTTTTTCAAGCAATTTGTGCTACCTTAAATAGTTTGTATAAATTTTTAACTTTACCATCATCAATGTAATAAGTTCATTTGTGTTTTAAATACTAAGATAGCATTTTAGCTATTTTAGCACCAACAATATGAATGCTCTAAAGTACTAATAAAATTTAACTCCAAATAAAAGTCTTAATTAGAAATAGTTATCCAGCACTACTATTCTTTTAATTTCAAAATATAAGACTCCGGCATGATGGATAAGTGACAACTATGCTGGTGGTAGATTAGTTTTCTTTACTTTTCCAACACTTCTAGAGACATCCAGAATGACCAGGTCATTGTCTCGTTGATAATTTTTTTTTTTTTTTTTCACAAAAATCTCTAGAATTTGTTGCTCACTATACATGCATTTTTTTCTTTTTTTGAGGGGTCTATACATGCATTATTGATTAGGTTTCTTTCCCCTTTTTTTTTCATTTTTTTTCCTAGTAAACTATATAATTGGTTTTTATCCTTTACACCATATGTTAATTTAGTCCTTAATTTTTTAATTGTGTCAATTTGGTCTCTAATCTTTTAATGTTGTATTAATTTGGTCTTTTCCATTATCCTCTTGGATGGAAAAATTAAACATGTCAAACAGTGTAATAAAAAGTAATTTTTCATGCCACAATAATTACCAATTGTACCACTAGGTCAGATTAAAATTTTTTTTTTTTTTTTTTTTAAAAAAATCCAAATTTTATGTTCAAACTCTCAGGTAATCGCTGTGTTTTCACGCTTACCAACCCGATTAAATCGATAGTTTTTCTCCTTTGTTTCCGATTTTTTCTGTGTTTTAGATTGGTTTGAAAATGGCTTTGGTTTTGGTTTTATTGGAAATTTTGCAGCGACCCACAATAGTTGATGTGTTAAGCAAGTTGATGATGTTCATTGCGCCTCTTTGGGTAGTGTTCTTGTCGGGGTTTGGTTGGGTGGGCATGGAAGCCCAGATGGGCCAATGTTTTGACTAGATGGGCCAACTGTGGCCGCGTTTTTGAAAACGCGGCCTAAGACCCGCGTGTTTTGTAGTGCCAATTACCACAACACAATCCACATGTTTCACATTTGTTCCAATTCCAAGCTTGAATTCTTCGAGGTTTCAGTTCCTCAATTGCTGCTATCCAATTTGATTCTAGGTTTTTTAGGGGTTTTCAATGTCTTTGAGTGAATTGACAACTTTGCATATTATTTGTTTTTGATAGCTTTGCTTTGGATTGGGATGTGGAATTTCGATTAATAGTTGAATTAAAGAGTTGGGTTGTTTCTAAAATTTCAATTTCTTTACTTATGTTGGTTTGAATTTTTTTTTTTTTTTTTGATAAAATGTTGGTTTGAAATTTCTAGTCTCATGCGTAAAAAATATTTGGGTTTATTTATTTTTAATCTAACGTGGCGGTACAGTTGACAATTAATATAGTATGAAAAATCATATTTTATTATTTTATTTGACACATCATATTTTTTCATCAAATAGGATAACAGCAGAGACCAAATTGACATGACACTAAAAATTTAGAGGCTAAATTGACATAATTAAAAGATTAAAGACTAAATTGATATATGGTGTAAAGGATAAGGACCAACTATATAATTTACCCTATTTTTTATTATGTCAATTAGGTTTCCTTTATCTTGATATTGCTTTATCTAATTATTGCTTGTAGTTTTTTATACATATAAAACAATTTATCATAACATCAAGGATGAAAATAAATTAATTTAGCTTGAGATACAAAATACATTATTTTTTTAAGAAGAAGATACAAAATACATTATAAATTGTTGGGTTATAGATTAATTCCGGTTAATTATTTCAATTACTCAAGTTGATTAATTAGGTCAAATTACATGTAAATCATAGAGGCACCAACAAATCACCAAATAAACTAAGTGCAGTGGAAATTAAATAGACACAGTGATTTGTTGACAAATGGGAAAAACCTCTCGCAAGACAAAAATCCCTCCAGGTGAATTTCAAGTCACCACTCCCAATAATCCACGAATCAAGAACAAGTGGTTACAAGTATAAGGAATTTTACCACTACCCTGGACTATCCCAAAATACCAACCTACAGTTAAACTTTTGCTCCAATCCCTAATTGGACTTAATCTTGTAAAAGACTTCTTCATTTACACGGATCCTAGTATGTGACTAACTCCCAACTACTAATTGATTTTTTTTTTTTTTTTTTTTTTGCAAAGTTCTTCATTTTAAAGCACGTTGAAGATCTGGAAGCACTTGGTTACAAAACCTAAAACACAAAACACAGTAACTTCTCATAGAGTGTATATGAGTTCTCTAATTAAATCTCTATGTATTTAATGACTTAAAAATAAGCCTTTTATATGGTCTAGGTTTTTGAGAATAAAACCCTAGCAATCCAAGTCATCATGAGCCAAGATTCAGATCTGAGAATTCTAAAATCGTAGAGCTCGATAGATCAGGCTTGTTTTGAGAATTATTCATTAAGTCTCGATAGATGCTAATGTTGAGCTAGTGTCGAGACTAGTGTCAAGCTTCACTAAATTAACTTTTCTTCACTTGTTTCTTGGTTCAATCTTCATGGTTTTAAAGATACCACTTGTTATGTTTGTGTAAAATACTTCTTGATAAATTAAACACATCTTAGATCTACCTAATTACAAGTGCATTTTGTCAAAAGATATGCCAATACATAGAAAATATAACCATAACATATATTACTATAGGAAAAGGATTTGCTATAAACTAAGTTGTAGCAACTCTTACAAAAATGCACACATGTAAATGCCTTAAATAGACACTTGTCCAAACTTATATTTAAATGAAAACTTTCTTGTTAAGATTGACTTTTTCACCAAATGGCCACTTGATATAGGTGCATTTTGTAGAAGTTGCTGCAACTTAATTTGCAGCAAATCATTGCTCATTACTTATATATTAAAAATTTAATCTATCAGCTAGAGCGGTCCAACTAGTATATATATAAAGAAGTTATAGCTTTTTTTTTTTTAGAGACAAATAAAGAAGTTATAGCTAGTGCTTGACAAACAAACAAACCAAGCTCTCGTACCCATAATTAGTAGAGCCTATTGCACGTACGGGCCCTAGTGAAAATATATAGCAGAATTGGAATAGAGTTCCAATGTAGGATCACTTACTCTTATATACACCATATATTAGCGGAACTTAACACGTCATTTTTTTATAAATGAAATATAGAGTAGAGATAATTAAGATTACTTGCTTTCTTGCTAAGATAACTATCATTTATTCCATAAAAAAAATTATCATTTATCCTATAATAATCAAATTTTTAATTCCAAAACTGAATACATTAAGAGTTCATCCACATCACAAATACACTAGGACATAATTCTCCAAGATAATCCCTACTAGCATATAATTTTCCAAGATAATCCTTAGACCATTCATATCCGGATGAGGATTAGATCCAGTATTCCTAGACTTGTTGAAATGTGGACTCTTAACAAGTAGGGGCCACTCCACATTGAGGCCAAGGTGGTCCTGTGACCACTCTAGTTGTAGATTAAAACTACAATTTCACTTAATAATTTTTTTTATTGGATGTAAATTTTAACAAATTCATCATTGGATTACATTTTCTTCTTTTATCCTCCATGCTTGCAAAATTTTAATAAAATCAAAAATTAATAGCTATGTCATCAATTAAATGTTTACATTTTGAATTTTTGTAGTCTAAAATTATAGATAAAAAATAATTTTATGAATCGAATAGTAAATAACATTCCATTGGCATGAAATTTGACATGTGTTTTAAAAATATAAAAAACATATCATTCAATGGTTATATTTTCAAAATATGTAGCCATATTAATTTGTTTAGTAAGCTACAATTAAGTTTGTAACCAAACTTTGGTCCCCTTAACAACATATTAGGCCCTTACAAACAAAAACAAAAAGGAAAAGTCCAAGAAAAATTTTATTAAACTAAAATTTTGAAAGAGATTTAACTTACAGTATTGATGATAAGAAATTATCATGCAACAATTTCAAAATAAGAAAACTTATAAAATGAATTTGAATTTTTTTTTGTCAATATATAAACTTCTCTTTTTATTTGATTTTGTATAATTTAAGTTTCAAAACAATCGCCCTGAAAAAATTCCTAGAGCCCCCACTATTAACAAGTGTTTGATTTGTGTCCGCATCTTAACAAGTCTACTGGTCTAGTACTGTAATGCATAGAATCCTTAGACCCAAGTCAGTTCCCATCAGTTCTTTCAAATTGGCTTTTAACTTTTTTAGCCAATTTAGTCAAAACTATAGCAAAAAATCAAAAACAAAAAACAAAAGACCACCAGACTGTTTCTTATTTTTGTGTCTGTTATTTTCCTTGTTCTTTCTCTTTTTCTTTATTGTTGCATAGGCTGGAAGCTAGAAGGTAACGATCGAACACACAATAAAAGTAACGGGTAAAGTGACTTTCTTGTTTTATTTGGATGACCTTTACAAGATGTTTTCTTTTTGTTCCTTTGTTTAATCCGCTTGTAGACTTTTTAAAACTGATAGGTTTCCTCCATTTTTTAACATATCTGTTATTATAATTCGTTTTCACCGTAAATACAATTGTAAAAGAAATATTCAAATATCTCCAATATTTTTTTATATATAACTAATTTTTTTTATAAATTTCATAACCTAAAAGAGATGAAAGTTGAAATAGCCAACAATTGTGTATCTGATGTCTATACTGAATAATACTAGTACCACATAAAATTACATAATTTGTGTCACAATCCACTCGCAGATACCACACAAGCGTAGGAGACTTTTAACCGTACAACGCACAAATGAGCGTGGGAGACTTTTAACCATTCAACGCACAAAGTACTAAACCTTGTGCTCATTTCACATTGGTCAACAAGGATAAACAAATAATAATAATAATAAACTGCTTCAAGCTTCGCGAGCTAATCTCAGACTTGACAACCAAGTAAACTTCTTTCTTTTCTTTTTTTTTTTCTTTTTTTTAACATTTCCTCAACCTTTGAAAATTGCAATCAGATTTTACATTAACTTCCTCTGTTCCTCATACCATTTGTCTTTCAACTTCCAAGAAAGTACAAAGCACCATGGAGTTCTTTAAGGACGCCACAGCTGTAAGACTCAGGAGTCACTTCAACAAGTACCTAGTAGCTGAAGACGACGAAGAAAAAGTACGGCAGAGGAGCAATGGGGCCTCAAACAGAGCGTTTTGGACCATCGAGTTTGTGGAAGAAAACAGCAACCTTATCCGCTTGAAAAGCTGCCATGGCAAGTACCTCAAGGCCTCAGACGAACCATTTTTACTAGGGATGACAGGGAAAAAAGTGTTACAAGCTATGCCAGTATCAGAAAATGATAGTTCTATCGAGTGGGAGCCTAGAAAAGATGGTGTTTACTTGAAATTGAGGACGAAAAGTGGGAATTATCTGCGAGGCAATGGTGGCACGCCCCCTTGGAGGAACACGGTCAAACATGATTTGCCCTCTAGGACTGCAACGCAGGATTGGATTCTTTGGGAGGTGAATATGGACATAACAAGAGATCGTTCGTCTTATCATCATTTTCAATAAACTCTTCGGTTGTGGAGGATTATGAGGGGTCTGAGTGTTCGGAAACAAGCATGCCATCAGCTATCTCTATATATGAGATTGCAAGTGAAAGAAAGGTACGAGCTAGCTTTCAAAATTTTTTGATAATTCACTTATTGGGGTGGGAGTTTGAATCCCAGAAGTTTTTATTAAAAATATCAGAAGGTGTTAGTAATGGTCACTTCATGGATTGCAGACAATCCATTAAGGAGGTTTTTTTTAGGTACTTTAACTACTGTGTAAGTAATTTTTTTGGGTCTATAATTCACTTCAAAAATCTGGGAAATTAAATATGATCACCATCGAAATTATTTGTTGGAGTTAATTTTAGTTTTGAAATTATGCACCATGGAGAAATGAATATGACAGCTTTAGATGCATATATGATCCCTCAACAGTAAATTTCTAGAGGAAGTGTGAAGTCTATTAATACCAATTTCATTATATCATTATATTGATCTAACAAATTGATAAGTTCGACTTTTAAGATCGAGTTAAATAAATTTCATTGTTTCATACTCATGTCAATTGGATAGCTTATAATCGTGTTTTTGTTTTTCTTTGTACAGGATGAAGAAGGATCTGGTAATTCCAAGAAATCTGATGAGGATGAAATCATAAAACTTGTTACTCAGGTTGCTGATTACCAGAGAAGAGAAAAGAAGTTTTGGCTTTGGTTGGTGTTGTGCTGGGTCCTATGTGGGTTACTCATATTTTTATTTTTAAGTGCAGTAATGTCTGGTTCAACAACGGAACAATATTTGTTTTATCTTAAACTAAAGGGGTTTAGCTTTGGTAACGTTGATGCTAGGTTCAATTGGTCAAAAACTGCTAGGGGTGTTGTGGTGTGATGCTTCATGCTTGTTCGGTATGGCTGTCGCTAAGTTTTGTAATGCATAGCAAGTTGCATTAAAGAATATTGTCAATGGAAGTTGCTTATGTGAGTTTTATAATGCAAGCTGTTACATCTTTTTATTTATTTTTTTTTTTTTTTGGTTAATTGTTCAGGTTGTCCTCTAACTTTGTGAATTTTGTTAATAGCACTATATTGAATTTTAATTGCTCTTTATTCAAACTTATTCATATGTATATATGGACAAAACATAATACACACGTATAATTTATACTTTAAAACATGTCTTTAACATAATTTATTATATATATATTTCTTGTAAATTAAAATTTTCAATAAGTCAACTTTTATATAATCCAAGAAAAATATATATTTCTTTCATAATGTCATGTGTAATTATCTATTAAATTATATTAATTAAAATTATATTCTTTGACAATTTTAAATTAAGTTCTATTTGTTCAATAAATTCAAAATTACACAATAGATTATAATTTTTTTTTTTTTTTGCTTCAGTCACATTAAATTATAATAATAGTATTAAATAACACAAAATTCATACAAATCAACTCCTTCCATATATATTAAATAATAAATGTTACTTTAATATGTCTTAATATATACAATGTAGTAAAAGAGAAATATAATAATAACAAAACCGAATGAAAAAATTTTATTTTGTTTATGCATGGATGAGAAAGTAGAACATGTTACAAACTTTTAACCAACATAGCATCTTTTTCTTGTTTATCTAAAGTCTATATATATAACATATAATATTATATATACTTTTTTTTTTTTTTTGAGAAACAGATATACTTAAATTTAGCCTTAAACAGTCATACTTATGAGCTGCGGCTATACATCATCTTATACTATATAATAAAAGTTAGTTCTAGAAACCACAATTAAGCTAAGTTGATACCCTACTAATTGTCACGGGTAATGCTTTTTAATTATAGTTTTACTTAGGAGTGACGATTCGTGTTCACGTGTCGAGTTCATGTTGTGTTGACTAATGAGTATTCGACTATATGGGTCAACATTAACCCAACACATATATTAAATGAGTCAAGATTCTTCAATCCTAACACAACCTATTTATTAAACAAGTCAGTTTTATCGATTCATTTATCAGATTTTATCAAAGTGAAAAAAAAATATATATAAATATATATAAATTTTAGTATTAACCAAATTGGTCTAGCTAAAAAAACCAAAAAAAAAATTTAATACAAAATTTAGAATTTACAAGTAAATACATCACAAATAATCATTTAAAATTAAAATATATCTCAATATCACAAATAATCAATCACAATATGTTAAAGAAAATAAACCATAACAATTAATAAGTTTATATACCTAGGGTTTGAATGATATATTGCTAAAATATCATTTAATTAAACATGTCAGACAAGTCAAATGGGTTCCATAAGTTGGACACTAACCTAACCCGTTTATTAAATGGGTTAGTCGTGTCAACACAAATATGGCACAAACCCATTAAACCTCAACTCATAACCTGCTAATTTCGTATCGAGTCGTGTCGTGTTCGCGGGTAGTGTCAAATTTTGTCACCCCTAGTTTTACTATTAACTTATTTATTCTTATAAACTTTTAATTATTATTATCGACTTAAAAAAAATTATTACAATTTTTTATTTTATTTGTTTCTATAATAAATGACTTTTTTTTTTCCTATATAGAAATAGCGGAAGATATTTATTAACAAAACTAACAGTAAAACCATATACTAGGAATAGAATTTGGATTCAAGAAGTCGCGATTATGTCAAGTAAATATCTTATTTAATTACCATGTGTGCTACTTTTAATTATGATTTTACAATTACCTTATTTATTCTTATCAAATTTCATTTTTTATAGAAATAGACAAATATTTTATTAACAACATGACATCAAGGCAGGAATAGTAAGTTTAAAGACTATACTAAGGGTACGTTTGGTACACTGAATGTGAATTACAACAGAAATGGTAATTTTTATTACCAAGAATAAAATATGTTGTAATGGAATAATTAAACACATTCATTAGTTTAGTTGTGAGTTGTAATATTAAAATAAAACTTCTAATCTATTTTAGGAAATATCTCATTCATAAAATTATATTTCCTAGAAAATAATATATTTTAAATTTTAGAGAGATGAGTTATTTTTTGATGATTTTTTATTTCCATAATTGTTAAGTTGATATGGAAAGTTTATTTATTTGGAAATATATTAATATTAGAAATTATTATATCTACTAAAGAATAACTATTACAACGCTTTTAGAGATGAATAATTATTCCTTATTTTAAAAAATAGCTATTCATAAGGAATAACTATTCTTGTAATAAAAACATAACCAAACTATTGAATAGCTAAACCATAAGAATAACTGTTATATTACAATATCTATTACAGTCTATCAAACGTGCCCTAATAGTATTTTATTAAATACCTCTAGGTTTTTCTAAGTAAAACAACAACACAGCGGATATAAGATTACACTAACGCTCCGTTTGTTTCGATGGAAAACCTTGTATAAAGATAGTTTTCCGTGTTTTCCATTATTTGGTAGCATAAAAAAAGATAAGTCAAAGGAAAACTATCTTTAGTAAACATAAAAAGTATAGTTTATTTTTAGACATTGTTTTCCATTAAATTTTTTTGAAAAACAACTTTATCTCATAGCAAGCTAAATAAGGGAAGTTAGAAAATTGTTTTTCAACTCATTTAAAATTGCTACCAAACATTGGAAAATGAGATGGTTTTATAGAAAATAATTTTTGAAAAATGACTCATTTTCTAAAAGACATCATTGCTGAAACAAACAGAGCGTAATAGTATTTTATATGTCATAGGTGTTTCATCACAATTAGTTTTAATTTCCATTTCGTTCTACATCCTCTAAATTAGTTTTATACCGAATTATAGATATAAACCCAATCAAACAAATTAACATAACAAATGCTATTAGAACCACTCATTAATCTATACTTTAATTAGCTAAGGCCTAACAGTAGGAACTGTGTACTTAAGGGCACGTTTGGTACACTGTAATAATTATTACATGGGAATATGAATAAGTATTATAAGAAATACATTAAGTTGGAATGTAATAAGTATAATTATTCAATATTTTGGTGACCATTTAGGAATAGAATCTTGAATATGCATCCACAATTTAGTAGAGTATAAAAAGAATGTGTAATTAAATCATTTTTAAGTCAAATTTCCTAAAATACACTTATTTTAAGGTGTTCAAAATAGAGTTAATAATTAACAAGAAGGAAAATTTATTTTCTTTCCTTTTGAAGATGTGGCAACTAATGGCTTTTTAGAATTTTTTTTTTTTAAATTATTACATAAGGTAAAGAAATAGATATTCGGTACTTTTAATAAGGAATAATTATTCCTCATTTTGAAAATAGCTATTCATATGGAATAATTATTCATTGTAATAAAAACATAATCAAACAATCGAATCGTTATGTCATAGGAATATCTATTACATTACAGTGTCTATTACAGTTTACCAAACGTGCCCTAAGTTTTATTGTGAGAAACACATGATACAACTAATATATTTAGTATTTCATAGTGTAATATTACATACATGGCCATTTTTATAACAATTTTTACGATAGTTGAATTTGCAACTAATCTATTGATTCTTATATAACCTTACAACTGACATTATTTTATCATCTACTATTACTAATTTATCATCTCAAAAGTTATAAAATATTTTGTGAAAACTGTTTTCACTCTAGAATTATTTTACTTCAGAAATCAAACGCTTCCTTTAGCAATGAGACCTCAAAGGCATTTGTTTCTTCATTAATTCTCTGCACCAAATCGATGATGCTCTAATCTAGCGCAATACAACACTATAACTTTGTCTAATAGCAAGTTGTTTTTATTTTATTTTTGGTTTTCAAATTCACAGCAAGTTGGCTTTCAAGTCTTTGTTATCTTAACTGTTCTTTTATATTGTAGCTTTTGTAACCCGGCCCCCATATATAGCAACATTTCCTCTAACTAACTTGACTCTTTTTCTTTCTACCAAGCACGTCTACCACATTTCCCAATCTCTCTAACACACATTGGTTATCATTAGCTTCTTTAAAACAAATTAGTTACATATTTTACAATCTCTTTAATTTAATTTACGTACGTAGAATATTTGATGATCCTATTCATTCAGAGTGCTATGGAACTTTTTCAAAATGCCCAAGTAGTACGTCTCCGAGGCCACCACGACAAGTTCCTATTTGCCGATGATGATGAAAAATCTGTAAGCCAAGATCCCAATGGTTCGGTCAAGAACGCTAGATGGACCTTGGAGATGGTTAAAAATGCCAATGTTTTACGTTTCAAAAGCTGTTATGGAAAGTACTTAACAGCCTCCAACATGCCATTTCTATTAGGAATGACAGGGAAGAAAGTGCTACAAACATTTCCAAAAAGATTGGATTCCTCGGTTGAATGGGAACCCATTAGAGAAGGATTCCAGGTCAAGCTCAAGACACGTTATGGCCAATACTTGCGTGGAAATGGGGGTGTGCCGCCTTGGCGGAACTCGATCACACATGATATTCGACATAGTACTGCAACATCGAATTGGGTTCTGTGGGATGTGGATATCGTAGAGATTCAAAGGCATTCTACACTACCTCGACCAATGTCACAAGGTGCTAGTCGAACCGGTTCCTTAGCTTTAGAAGCAAGCTCCAAAATTAAACTCCTTTACCCTAATCAAGAGAAGAAGTTTGATTTGAACTGACATAGGAGAAGGAAAAATTTGTTACATGTATAATGTATCTATGGTGGATTTTTTTTAGTTACAACAATGAGAAAAGGAGATTCAAACACTGATTTTCCTAATAAAGAAAATCAAGTTATGTTACACTATTAAAAAGCTCTTGGCACCTATATGGTCTGTTGAACTAGAGTTTCAATTATTATTTTTCATGCATTTAGAATTGTTAAAGAAAGGAAAATGAGATTGTGTTAGAAATTACAAGGTGATTTAATAAGTTATTTGAATGACTATTTAGGTAGAAGTAAATATGTATGGTTTTAGGGTACTCTTAATAGATAAAAGAAAAGACTTAATTTGGGATTGTGAGGAAGAAGGAAAATAAAGAAATTTATGATGTTTAAGGACGGTATGAACTGTATCACAAGAAGAAAAAATGCTAGAAAAAGAAAAATGAGAATAGAAAGGGAGAACAAAACATTAAGAACAACAATTAATCACTCCACAAGTATAAATATTTGTGGAGTGTGAGGGGTAAGGGTCGGGGTTCAAGTTTCTAAGAGGGAGATTCACACACATATACACTTAGATTAGACTAGAGTAGAAATTCTATCTTGTATCAAAAAAAAAAAAAAACAAACAAACAAACAAACAAATATGCATAAGAATCTTTATTGTACTAGCATTTTAACTCTTAGTTTGACAAAAAAACTGAAAATCTAATAAAACTAACTTAAACTCAAAGAAAATAAAACCTAGAAACTATAAACTCAACTAAAGTACCACCTTCTCAAAAAACTAAAGTACCAAAATAACATTAAATAGCAAGAATTGAAAGAATTATAGATCTTCCCCCCTTAATTCAGAATTGTCATGACCTGTTAAATAAAAACACAACTTTTTTTTTTGAGAAGAAAATAAAAGCACAACTTAAAAATTGTTTTAAGCCTAGGACATATTTAATTAGACCTTTAAAATCACAACTTTTATATCAATTACCTGCAGACCCACACCATGCTTGGTATATATAATTATTTGAGATGTGGTCTAATGTATAATTTATTCTCTAAATTTTATTATAAATAATTTGTTCTCCTTAAATACTAAACAATTTTTAAAAGTAATTTTCATCTCCCTATTTTCACAAAACTCTATAATTTTATAATTTTGGTGTTTTGTTGATATTATTCTTTTTTATTTAAAGTGATCCATATTCTTCTAACTATTGCTATTATGCATTATATTTTCCTAATTTCTTTTGGAATAACTAAAATTAAGTTTCAAATTTCTTATTCTCTTAAGGAGAATACGATGATAATCAAAACTTATCACATAATTACAATTAATATTATTCAAATAATTGATAGGCGGATTCAAATATAGAGTCATATAAAATAACTATAATATTTCATTCATATAAAATTTAGGTATAGGTACAAGTGTGCTATACTTTAAATCTTTCAATTAACTTCAATCAAGTAGTTGTATTGATCAATCAATGATGAAATTTTTTTTTTTTTTACTAGAAAATAACATTATCTGTATTATGAATCATCAAATCTTTTTTATGGGAATAATAGAATCATTTGGTTCCATTTAATTGAAGAATCTATGATATAACACTTATGGAATTAGGTCACCAAAAAAAAAAAAAAAAAAAAAAAAACTATGAATTGTACCGAAACTTTATTCATTTTATTAAATTATTAGGTTCAAGTAATTATTTGCATTGACTTTAAGCATATCCAGCCAATTAATTAACTAAATGAGCTCAAGAAGTTACAATTTAACTTATTTGATTTGACATTATCACAATTTAGTCCACAAACTTTTGATTTTTAACATAATTTCCTAAGGCTTGGACTAAATAAATCTATTAAGATTAAGTCCAAACCTTAGAAATTCTAAGTGTTTGTTTGGCTAGCTTATTTTTTGCCAACTTATTTTACTATTTAGCCTATTTTTGCTACTATTCATGGGTCTCACTGTACTATTTCAACTAACATTTACCTTTATCTACAGTACTTTTAGCAAAAATTTTTCAGTTTCAGCAAAATAAGTGAATCCCAAACAGACCATAAATATAATAATTGAAAGAGCTGCTTGTTGGACTAAATTAGATTCCCTTGAATAATTTGATTAAAATTGAAAAAAAAAAAAAAAAAAAGAGGTGTTTTACTATCACTACAACGATGTAGCCTTACTATAAAATGACAAGATTTAAGTACAGTATTTAGGTGTTATTCCTTAGATTCTCCTCTTAAGATTTTGCCATGTAGATTTTTTACTCATGGAATAAAAATGTATTTTTTAGTTAAATAGTCACATGTTTGAGTTTTAAGAGAAAAACCTAAAAAACAGTACTCATCAATAAATTTTATCTTTCTCTAAATATTGCCCTTTAAATAGGGATTGCAAAATAGTCAAATCAGAACTAGTTTTTTTATGGTCGAAGGTAAATTTTTGTAATGGCAAATTGTCAATATATTAATCGTGAGGTGAACAAATGTGCAGATGTAGCAAAAAGAGGATGTGCTCAACAGGAAGACTTTATAATTTTTGAAGAATCCTCCTCTGTTGATCTTTTAATTATTTAAACTTTGATTCTTGTAGTTTGTTCTCTCATAGGCTTTATATATATATATATATATATATAGAGAGAGAGAGAGAGAGAGAGAGAGAGAGAGAGAGAGAGAGAGAGAGAGAGAGAGAGAGGCTTTCTTTAGCTATGCCCTCTATTTTGGCTAGTTTTTAGGCTATGCCCTCTATTTTGGCTAGTTAGCTTTGATATACAACTTCCCTTTAACCAAAAAAAATAGTTGTCAACGACTCAACATGACAAAACAAATCCAGTTATGCAACGCCCATCACATAACTTACATCTGTTGGTCCCAATGTTTTTCTTATTCATCTCTCTGCTAATGGGAATAAAATATTCTAATCCATCTGTAAGGACACGATTCGTAACGAACCATAACAGTGTTGGGCTCGCTCGTAAAAAGGCCCAAACAATATCATTTGTAGAGCGTGGGTTTGAAAGGCTAGGCTTTGGTCACCAAGCGGTGGGTTTTTCGTGATATCCATACATGGTTAAGTCGTCTTCGCCCCTGGGGTCTTTCTCCTGGAGGCGGGCTGGGAGGCTCTGGTTTTTGGCCATTTTTCCCAGCCCTTTCTTTAAATTGCTTTCTTTTCCTTTTATACTAGCCTGTGTTTTTTATCCTTCGTCCACGTGTAGGATCGACGTTCCAAGACTGATACTTGTCCCATCAGCCCATACCCAGAGTGGTTGGGGGTGTTTGTAAAAGCTGGAAAGTATGGCTCTGTCAGGTGCAAAGTATTGAATGGCAGTAAGAACAGCTTTCCCTGATCGTTACACTTTCCAGCATACCCCTTTCTATTGGCACAGATACTTTAGATTTTTTCTCAAGTTGTTTCTATACCATTTTTGCCATTTCTTCTTGTGAGATCTTGGACATGCCGAGGACCGAATCGTCCTTGGCTGTGTCCCAAGGTTATTTCGTACTTGTATTGCCAAGCCTGGGTCATCACCTTCCTCGACTTGAGCCTTTGGACCCCAACGAGTAAATAGGCCTGGCACACGAATTATTGGGCCCCACAATAGCCCCTCAAAACCCTGCTGTCCGACCTCTTGGTCGGAGAGGGGGGTTTTGGTAATACCAGGCCTTTATTACGGCTCATTTAATTCAGCCTTTCATTAATGCTGGCGGTTCTTCATCTGTCCAGGAAATGTACCGGTCCACGAGACATTCCTCTGAACTCACGCATGACGCGTTCTCACCGTTTGATTATCCGAAACGCACCTTTAATGACTTCCATTTACGAGACTATTTAAATTCGACGGTTTGTTTGACGATGTGGGGAAGTGGAACAGGTATATTCTCGTTTACAGATTTTCTTGGAAATCTGAACAAATTAAATATCTTCCATTTTGTCCTTCATATAAAAAGAAAAGCCGGAGGCTATTTCTCTTATACAGAGACCCTTTTCACCCTTCTGAAATCTAATACCCTTATCCCCCTTCAGAGTTTACTTTACTCGTTAGTTACCCCCTAAATCGTGATATGTTTGAGATAGGAATAAATAATGAAGGAACCATACCTCTCCCAGAAACACCATATTGTTATGAAGCTCAAAATGGCCCGGTCAGGGCAGGGATGGTGGAGACTCAAGTTCCTTCTTACCCTCCTTTCAGCCAAAATCTGAAGCAGGGGCTCGTCACGTCAAACTTTCGGCGCGACTGAGCTGGGGTCACCCATTATCAGTACCAGCCACTCTCTTATGAGCATAACTAACATGGCACCAGCGTGTTAGGAGTCAGGACTGACGCAGGGACTAAGTGTCTCTGCTTCTTCCTCTCTTCCTTCACTGGTGCCTCCTTTTGCCTCTCTTTCTTCTTCTTTCCACCACCAGATCCATCCTGGCGCTTTTCCTTCTTCCTCTTCTTCTCCTCCTTCTTTCTCTTCATCTCCTCCATCTTCTTCTGAAGAAGGTCCTCCTCTCAATATGGGCGCTACTAGAGCAGAGTTTGGAAGGACTTCAAAGACGAGTTTAAAAGACATCGGACTGCTTATTTGTTATATTTGTTGTTGTTTCCTTTTATTATTTTTGTAATCCACCTTCTGTATAGGCTTGTTTAAGCATTTATTTGTACGTTGTAATACCTCTTTATATCAATAAAAGTTGTTATTGTTTTATTCCACATGTTCTATCTCTTTATTTCCGAAATGATTACGCCGTGAATAGACATACAATCTTGTAAAACTTTTTTTTATTTTTACACTTGGACCAACGTCTAGGACCGACATCCTAGTTAATAAAAAGATCTTGCTCTGTGTTTACCGAAACTATCCGACTTAATACTATTGAATCGAACAAGTGATACTTGGGGCTGAAATCCCTTATCAAGGAAAAAGGCGCTATCATGAACTTACGAGTGCTGTTCGGCACAATAATACAGACTTGAACTAATGACACTTAGGGTCAAAAACCTTTGCTAAGGAAAAGATATTATCATGAATTTAATAAAGTTGCTTGGCACAACACTGCCGACCTGTGAAAACAACAATTACCCCAAAAATAGCCGAGATGACAACTGAATGCTAGGTGCGGTGCAGAAGGTAATCATCCGAAGACATATAACCCGGAAATGAACAACCCCTCCAGGTTGCTGAGTAATAGGGTGTTTTACCATCTTCCTAACAACTTTAATAACTTTAACCTTTTATGGTATTTGAGCTGAAGATTGAGAACTTAGAATCTTTATTCAGTAGCCGACTTTACCATAGGTTTGAGTCCGAGGACCATACAATACCTTGGTTCTGTCCAAAACTCAGTTTTCTCATCTAAGTAGTTGGTTTCCCCATAGGTTTGAGTCCGAGGACCATACAATACCTTGGTTCTATCCAAAACTCAGTTTTCTCATCTAAGTAGTTGGTTTCCCCATAGGTTTGAGTCCGAGGACCATACAATACCTTGGTTCTGTCCAAAACCAGTTTTTCTCAGTTGGTTTCCCCATAGGTTTGAGTCCGAGGACCATACAATACCTTGGTTCTGTCCAAAACTCAGTTTCTCATCTAAATAGTTGGTTTCCCCATAGGTTTGAGTCCGAGGACCATACAATACCTTGGTTCTGTCCAAAACTCAGTTTTCTCATCTAAGTAGTTGGTTTCCCCATAAGTTTGAGTCCGAAGACCATACAATACCTTGGTTCTGTGCAAAACTCAGTTTTCTCATCTAAGTAGTTGGTTTCCCCATAGGTTTGAGTCCAAGGACCATACAATACCTTGGTTCTGTCCAAAACTCAGTTTTCTCATCTAAGTAGTTGGTTTCCCGATAGGTTTGAGTCCGAGGACCATACAATACCTTGGTTCTGTCCAAAACTCAGTTTTCTCATCTAAGTAGTTGGTTTCCCCATAGGTAGTCCGAGGACCATACAATACCTTGGTTCTGTCCAAAACTCAGTTTCTCATCTAAGTAGTTGGTTTCCCCATAGGTTTGAGTCCGAGGACCATACAATACCTTGGTTCTGTCCAAAACTCAGTTTCTCAAAGTAGTTGGTTTCCCCATAGGTTTGAGTCCGAGGACCATACAATACCTTGGTTCTGTCCAAAACTTTTTCTCTTCTAAGTAGTTGGTTTCCCCATAGGTTTGAGTCCGAGACCATCAATACCTTGGTTCTGTCCAAGTTTTCTCATCTAAGTAGTTGGTTTCCCCATAGGTTTGAGTCCGAGGACCATACAATACCTTGGTTCTGTCCAAAACTCAGTTTTCTCATCTAAGTAGTTGGTTTCCCCATAGGTTTGAGTCCGAAGACCATACAATACCTTGATTCTGTCCAAAACTTGATATTTAAGTAGTTGGGGGAATTAACCCCTCGGCTATGGCATGAGACCTTGGTTTTTAAGGGAATTAGCTCCTCGGCCAAGCCCCTAGAACCATCTGTGCGGCTGACGTTACGAAACGCAGCCCCTAGTAAAGAAACATAGCCCCTAGTGGAACTTTACACTAGAATACTACAACCGGCTGTTAGAAATGACAAGGAAACTGTCTCGTCCTACCACCTATGCCAAGACACAAGCCTTTCCCACAGACGGCGCCAATTGTAAGGACACGATTCGTAACGAACCATAACAGTGTTGGGCTCGCTCGTAAAAAGGCCCAAAAAATATCATTTGTAGAGCGTGGGTTTGAAAGGCTAGGCTTTGGTCAACAAGCGGTGGGTTTTTCGTGATATCCATACATGGTTAAGTCGTCTTCGCCCCTGGGGTCTTTCCCCTGGAGGCGGGCTGGGAGGCTCTAGTTTTTGGCCATTTTTCCCAGCCCTTTCTTTAAATTGCTTTCTTTTCCTTTTATACTAGCCTGTATTTTTTATCCTTCATCCACGTGTAGGATCGACGTTCCAAGACTGATACTTGTCCCATCAGCCCATACCCAGAGTAGTTGGGGGTGTTTGTAAAAGTTGGAGAGTATGACTCTGTCAGGTGCAGAGTATTGAATGGCAGTAAGGGTAGCTTTTCCTGGTCGTTACACTTTCCAGCATACCCCTTTCTATTGTCACAGATACTTTAGATTTTTTCCCAAGTTGTTTCTATACCATTTTTGCCCTTTCTTCTTGTGAGATCTTGGACATGCCGAGGACCAAATCGTCCTCGGCTGTGTCCCAAGGCTATTTCGTACTTGTATTGCCGAGCTTGGACCATCACCTTCCTCGGCTTGGGCCTTTGGACCCCAACGAGTAAATGGGCCTGGCCCACGAATTATTGGGCCCCACACCATCTTTTTAATTATATTTTATGCTCAATCAACTACAATATGTGTTATACGTCTGATTTTTTTTCTTTTCTTTTTTTATGATTTTAAACTTTGATTATTTTATAAGAAAAAAGAACATGTGACAACTTATGATGATATAATGGGGGATTCTAACATTTTACCCTTATTTTTAAAAAAAAATTAGCAATATACCCTTGTTTTGAAACTATTTAGGTCCATGCCTTTGTTTTGAAACTCGATTTTCTCAAAATCGAGTTTCAATGAAAAACTCGATTGTTTTAAAATCGAGTTATGTCCAATCAAACTTTAAAATAAAAAAATATAATTCAAATTCAATTTTTTTTTTTTTTCAAGTATGATAGTGCATAACTCGATTTTAAAGCAATCGAGTTTTTCATTGAAACTTAATTTTGAAAAAATCGAGTTTCAAAACAGGAGCGTGGACCTAAATAATTTCAAAATATGAACATATTGCTAAATTTTTTAAAAATTAAATTCAAAATGCTAGAATTCCCTGATACAATGTAACTTATGATGAAATATTGTAAAATAGAAGGACAGAAATTGGGTTCAATGTTTTAGTATATTTTTTTGATGAAATGTTTTAGTATATTTGACTAGTCATGATGATGACACATCGTTAAACGTGCACAAAGGTTACCATAATGACAAATTCAATGCCGAGCACTAGACCTGGCCAAATCCAAAATTGAATACTCAGAATTAGCACCTTTTCTTTGAGATAGTTTTGTTCTGAATTAAAGATACCCAATCAAACAAATTAACAGAAGATTGCTTAGAACCACTCATTAATGTATGCTCTAATTAGTTAAGGCCAACAGTGTTTTGGTTTTACGCGATAGACACACGGTACAGCTAGTATTTCATTAAAAAGACACTTCCTTTACCAATGACAAAAATGGAATTGCTTCAACATTAGCTATCCCGATCTAAACTAGCTCAGTACAACATTAACTTCTCGAACAGCCAGTTAGTTTTCACGTCTTTGTTATCCTCAGTAAATTTTCCTATATAAAAGGGAAAATCCTATTACACATACACGAATATATTAGCTTTTGTAACAACCCCATAGCAACATTTCTTCTCTTATCAAATTGAGTGTTTTCTCTCTACCAAACACGTCCACCACATTTCCCATTCTCTCTAACACCATCACACATTGTCTCAGATCACTAGTTTATTCAAAATCAGGTATAAACCAAATCAAACACAAATCTTCGACACCATTTTTGTCAATATTTGATCTTATTTTATTAAGAGTGCTATGGAACTTTTCCATAAGGCCCAAGTGGTACGTTTCCGAAGCCACCATGACAAGTACCTATTAGCCGATGAGGATGAAGAAGCTGTAAGCCAAGATCGCAATGGTTCGGTCAAGAATGCTAGATGGACTGTGGAGTTCATTGACAATGCCAATGTTTTACGTTTCAAAAGCTGTTATGGAAAGTACTTAACAGCCTCAAACATGCCATTTCTATTAGGAATGACAGGCAAGAAAGTGCTACAAACATTGCCAAAAAGATTGGATTCCTCGTTGGAATGGGAGCCCATTAGAGAAGGATTCCAAGTCAGGCTCAGGACACGTTACGGCCAATACTTACGTGCAAATGGAGGCTTGCCACCTTGGCGGAACTCGATCACGCATGATATTCCACATAGAACTGCAACGCAGGATTGGGTTCTGTGGGAGGTGGATATGGTAGAGATTCGAATGCAATCTCCACCAACTCCACTGGTGTTACAACCGGTTAAACGAACGGATTCTTTTTCTTCAGAAGCAGGCTCCAAGATTGAACTTATGTCCCCTGATTTGGGAGAAGAGGTTTGATTTGATTCATTTATGGCCCTATTTGATTGTTCCATGAAATATGATTATGATTCATATAGGAATGAGTTAAAGGTTACATTTAGATTTAGTATAAATTATTTAATTATAACTTAAATATTTGATGGATTTGAGCTTTGAGGGTTTCCATCTCATACTTTGTTCATGTAATTTAAACTAAAAATTTGATTCCAATTATTTTCTTCAAATAATTCCATCCAAATAAACTATAAAGAAAGTATCATAAATATCGAGAGCATCTAATGAATGTAAATAATAGACTATTCTGCATGTGATGAGAAAGTTTTTTGTGAGATGAGTTTATACGACGCCCTTTTTATATTTGATGGGCTCTACATACCTGTAGAATCCACATGTTGTGAAGGGGTGTTGTATAAACCCTTCTGATCTTCTCATTTGTGATAGCAATGTTTCTGACCCTTTTTCAATGATTCCACTAAAAGTGTTGGATTTTGCATTAGAAACAAATCATGTCATTATGAAAAGTAATATTTGGCAATGATTTATTTTTTGTTGAATGGAATTTATATTGGGCTTATGTTGTCTTTTGTTATTTAAATGTAGTTGAGTAACCAGTTATCTGGTTCACCCATGAAAGCCGAAGGCAGGATTATCTATTATAACGTGGCTAATGAAAAAGGAGATGTTGAGGATGAATCCAAAGAACTTTCCTTCACATTCAAGGGGAGTGGTGTGGAGGAATTAAAGGAAAAGTTGATGGAAGAGACGGCACTTAGTGATATCCTTGTGTGCTCTCGCAATCCCTTGAATGGGGAACTTTACCCCATTCGCTTACATCTTCCTCCAAACAAGACTAATATGCATGTCGTTGTTGTTCCATCATCATGGAAAGGTTAATTTTTTTATTAGTCTTTTTGCTTTTTAATGTGTCCACTAGACTAATTGTTAAACATTAAATTTATCGTTTCTTATCCGCTTAAGATTTTGGGACAAGTGATAATTTATTATGTGACTCATCTGGTCATGACTGCCAAAGAGAATTATATATATATATATATATATATATATCATGTTCTTTTCCTTTTTGTTACGGTGGCCTAACATGGTTCATTTTGTGCACTTACCAGGGAATCCTACTGAACTATAATCCGAGTTTGCATTTGCGGCACCATAACGTATGCTCATATTCCGTACATTAATTGTACTCCCTAATTCAAACCACTGGGGCAAGGAAGCACCACATGATGCAGAAAAGCTACTATCTTATATTTGCTGCATGGTTTTTGAAATTTGGATAGAGGAAGAGGACTCTTGAATTTTATCATGTTATAGATAGAGGAAGAGAACTCATGAATTTTGTCGTGTGCTATAGAACTTGATTTATGTCGTATTTTGTTCCAAATTGTATGGTGTTATCATATATTCTGACTTTTTTTTTTTTTTTTTTTCATTGAATCATATTTTTTTGACTTGAGTTTATTGTTTCTAGGGAGATTGCACATTGTACGCAAGTCTTTTTCATTCTTGAATTAGTTTATATTATTGAATATTTAACCTATCAAATCATTCAAGCATGATTATTCCAACACAAAAGTCTCCATAATTTATAGAAGTTTGATTTGAGGGAAAAAGCCTTCGTATAATTGAGTTTAATTTCATAATGGTATAAACATGAGAAGAACGCAGATTTAATGTGTCTATCTCTTACAATTAGGTCAATTTTATGGTTGTGATTGACTGATTGTTGTGTATTGTTGGAGATGCCTTCTAATTAGACACTGTAGATTTTCCTTTTTTCTAAAATTATTGATTTGTTTATTAGTTTACAGGTATTACAAAAAATCAATTTAGTGGAGGCTCTAAAGGGAAAACCAAATTGTTTTTTTACAAGGTTTGAGGTTGTACACTGGGGAAAGAGAAAATGTTTTCTTTCTTTCTTTCTTTTTCTCGTTTGGCTTAATTTCATAAAGTGTCACATGCAGTGGCTATCAGTTTCCCAGATAAATGCCTAATTCTTCTGTTCTCCCTGATCCATATAGCCTATAGGTACAGGTGAAGGAGAACAAAACAACTTAAAAACATTTGATTATTTGAAACTAACCCTCAATTAGTACTTTTTCCCAACAAAAGTGTGGAACTTTGGTTCTTCGTTCCTTGACTCGGCATAAATAGTCTACCGCATTGACACCAACTCTTCATGAAATTATTCACTTCTAGATGACTCTCATAGAATTTCTGGTATATATAGTAAATGTGTGTATAACAATGTGTGTGCATCTTATATAGATGTTGAATGCTATACATATGGTTCCACAAAATGTAAAAAGTGGTGTACTAAACATTTACTAGGTGATCCAGTGGGGTTAGTCGAGTGGTTGGGTACTCGGTCTCAAAGTGGCTATTTTAGATTTGACTAGGAGCTACTTAGTTCAAGTCCGGGTACCAGCACTTTGAAAAAACTCTCTGGGCTAGTGATTTACCCTGCTATGGGCCCACCCGTTGCGAACAGTGATTAGTCTCTGGTTAAAAGCTTTGAAAAAACACCCAAAAAAAAAAAAAAAAACCCATTTACTAGGAGCCTTTTTGTAATTGGACTTGGGATTAGGCCTAGGGGCTAGAGCCTTTCCGGTTGATGGGTATACACATAGGGATAGAGTGCAGAAGTTGGAAAAAAAAAGAAAGAGGATGACTTTTTTTTTTCTTTAGTCATACCAAAAGAAGGAAGAAGTGGGACAGATAATGGACATGCAAACAATACGCTGTACATTAAAATACGTTGTGGCCCCAGAAGAGTCATATGAACTCAAACCGTCAGATATGACCTCTGCTATCCATCATATAAATACATGTCCTCCAAATTTCTTCTCAACTCTCACAAAACATGAACTGACAAATCGTTTCAAGGCATTTCTCATTTCAATTACCAAACTTTTGCTCCAAATTTTGTCGAAATTTGATCCACAACTTCCACGGCCAACACCACCTTCTGATGATGCTGTAGAGTTTAAATCCATTCACTGTAACAAAAGCTATAATGACCATGCTACATACCAACAAAAATGAAGGACTGATGAAAAGGTAACACATGCCACTAGTTTTAATCAAACTACATCAGATTTCATGTTCCCCACCTTTCAGACTCCAAGCAAGTTAAAAAAACAAAAGGTGGAGCTTTTTCTTTTTTTCACTGTCATCATTAACATAACCACTTCTTTTAGTTATTGTCATCATTAATATCAACATCATCATCCAATTCTACTTACAGTATTCTTCTAAAAAAAAAAAAAAAAAATCTACTTTTAGTATTGAACCTGTGGTTTGTGACCACTAACTTCTATGCACGGTAGAGGCAAAGTCAAATAATTTTCTAACACATGGGTCAGGAAACTTGTCACCCTTGAGAAGTATGTACGCCCTGTACTTTTGTTAGTATTTATTGTACCAAGGCCGATGGGAAGACAGCATGGTGAGCTCAAGTGATCAACTAGTCTGGTTGTTGTTCTGCCTACAGCTGCCGCAGGGGGAAAAATTTTGGGTGTGAAATTAAGTACTTGGGCCTTTTTCTGAAGGTATCAGGGTCCTTTAGTTCCTATCCTGTTACTGAACAAAAAAACAAATGTTCCTAGCTTATAGGAAACAGAACCTCTGTTCCTGTTCCTGTTCCTGTTCCTTTGACAATGTGTTGCTCCAACAAGCTTGATCCCCAAAATTATGTTTGAATGAATAAATGATTCTGTGATAATGGTGGAAGTTTCGGGTAACAAATCTACAATACAGCCTCGAAGAAGAGAACATGTGGTCGTAAGTGCCCTCTTCCACGCATGTTATGGACATCAATCCAAGGCATTTACCAACCACCTGCACAATTAAAATCTGGATAAGAACAGAGAGGATGTTTCCAAATCATTTTTGAAGTTAATATCATGGTCATTGAACTACATACCAGCACTCAGTTACAGACCAGGGCATTAATGTAGTAGTAAGCATTCCCCAATCTGTCACAAGCACCTGCAATGGTTGTTCAGTTTTTGGGGACGTTTTCATTACCATAATCACTTTCAAATTTCCTTTTTAACTAATTTTAGTGTTGATACTTTTAAGTAATGCCAATTAAACCATTCTTCACTGATTAGTGGAATTTTTATGTCATTTGAGTTTGCAAGACCCATTTTGACCTACGGAAAAACATCATGATACTATCTCTGAAAACATGGAAATCCCACTAAAATAGAAAGCCATGATAAAGTAACATTATTAAAATAGATTTCAGTGGTTGTTCTAGTTTTCTCCCCAAATGCTTGCCAATAGTAGGTCAAGATGCCAATTATATTGCATAACATGTGAATGGTTGTGTGGAAGCCATTCAATCTCTCAGGATCCTGTGCATATACAAATGGTTGCCATCCATCTCTTGATAATCAATTTGCCACTGTGGCTTTAACAGAAATCATTGGAGTATCATTAATTTAAGGATTTCCAACATAAAACTATACATATCATATGCCTGCAGATCCTTCAGCATGTTCTAACAAGGATCTTAAACTAACTCAAGGGACAGTAGCTCCAGAATTGCACATATCTGAGCTCTGTGCAAATGTGATACATCCCCTGAAACAAACTCATTCACCTTGCCATCCACCTCTATCATACTACACCCTGGTGTTTTCTTAAGTCCCCTATCACCAATGATCCTCCTTATCCTACATGCATCTTCACCTCTCCGTGCACCCAAATAAATGTTTGACAACTGAACATAAGCTCCATCTTCTTCTACTCCATCATTTTCTAGCATTAAAAGCTCTTCAACAGCAAGCTCTGCAAGATCAACATTATTATGAACTCGACAACCACTCAGTAAGGCACCCCAGACAGAAGCAAGTGGCTTCATTGGCATTCTTCTTATGAGCTGAAGTGCTTCATCCAATCGACCTGCTCTACATAGCAAGTCCACAACGCAACTATAATGCTCATGTTTTGGTCTAATACCATATCCATTTTCCATGTCATCCAACAGCAATTGGCCTTCCTCTTGGAGTCCTGCATGTGTACATGCCACTAGAACCCCAAGAAGGACAACCCCATCAGGCCTTATCCCATCATCTACCTGCATCCTATCCAAGCAATGAATTGCCTTCCTTGCGTACCCATGTACTGCCAATCCTCCAATCATGGCTGCCCATGAAAACACATTCCTTTTAGGCATCCTCTCAAAGACTTCCTCAGCCATGTCTATACACCCACATTTAGTATACATATCAACAAGCGCTGTCGCCACAAACACATCTGATTCCATCCCATTCCTCTTCTTAACATACTCATGAATCCATTTCCCTTGCAAAACCGCCCCCGTTTGAGCACAAGCTGAAAGCACAGTAGTTACACAAAATTCATCAGGCTCAACTCCACTCATCAACATATCCCGAAAAACCCTCAAAGCCTCAGAACCCATATTACACTTAACATAGCCATTCATAAGAACATTCCACTGAATAGCATCTAAACAAGGAATTTCATCAAACACTTTGCATGCATCATCCAAAACCTTACACTCAACATAAACTCTAATAAGCGCAGTCTGAACATGACCATCAAACAAAACCAACCCATTTTTGAGTACCCAATTGTGAGTTTGCTTGCCTGCAAGTACCCATTTGGCATTCGCGCAAGCCGAAAGAACAAAATGAAAGGTGTGGTTGTCGGGAGCTAGTAAGTTACTACCATAATCTTTCAACATGAGGTGAAAGTAATGAAGAGCAAGTTGAGGCTGTGAGCTACGGGAATAGGCTCTGATAAGAGTGTTGTAGATAAAGGAATTGGGTGTTTGGATATGGGTGAAGATGAGCGAAGCGTAGGAGAGGCTACCGGAATCGGAGAGAGCACAAAAGGCGAGGAGTTTGCTGAGGGCGTAGTTGTTGTGGTGGAGACCGTGGGTGAGGAAAATGGCGTGGATGGGCTTGAGTTGGCGCATGGTGGTGCAGCGTTGAGCCAGTGACATGCAACGCTTCCATGCTCGGAGATGGGCGGCCATGTAGTGTGTGCATTGTTTAAGGGGCTTCGAGGCAACGATGGTATTGGTGAAAGGAGTTTCCAAAGTGAAAATTGAGTTCGAATGCCATGCAAGTAAGGAATAGAAATCCTCAGTTTTATTGTGTCTGAGTGCGTTTCTAACTATTTTTTTTAAGTGTTTTTTTTTTAACCCTCCAATAACTAAATATATGAGGTTACTTTCTTTTATTTTCTATATTTTATACTTTAGTTGTTTTATTGGGAAAAAAAAAAAGAACATTTAATAAAATTTTTTTTTTTGGAACCAAAAACATTTAATAAATTGTGATAAGTGAAATCATTAAAAAAAAAAAGGTCAAATTAAGGGCATTCATTAATATTGGGAAACAAATGCAATGGAGCTACTTTTTATAAACCATGAAACTACTTTCACTATTAAAAAAAAAAAAAAAAATCATATTTTAACTAAATTTTGTTCTTTTTGCTATTTCTTAATGCAAATGGGACTTAATAGATGCTTCATTAACGCATGAAACACTAGTTAACAAAAAAAAATTATTTTTTAATGGTTATAAATATCCTAAATCTACCCTTACCCTAGGTTCTTGAACCTAATAATAAATGCATACTCTCCTCCTCATTCATATAAACCAATCTTATTAGTGAGATACTTAAATCCACTATTATCACTTAATAGAGAATATTAAATTTGTGACCAAAAAAAATAAATAAATAAAATTGTGTCCTTGTATTTTTTGTCACAAATTCTATTAAGAGGTATAATCTGCTTATCTCTTAGAAGAAAATTTATCATACATATAATACATGCATTCACCCTCTCACGTAAGAGTGAACTTCATATGTATGAGATCTACTTTATGTAAGAGGGTAGATCTCGTCCCTTCAATGTAGCATCCACCCTCTCAAGAAAGGGCGGAGCCAGGGGGGTCGAGGGGGGGCATTTGTCCCCCGACCCCACCCAAAAAATCTATTAATATTTCTTCTATTATATTATATAATAAAATAAATGCATTTAACAATTATATAAATAAATAGTTAATAAAGAGGATGGTTTTTTAAACCAAAACCAAAACCCTCCTTATATAACATTTTTTATAATTACAATTTCAAAATGAGTTTTTATGTAAATAAACCCCTAATAGATAAATAATATAATGAATATGTTATTTTATTTTGAATTTTCTTGCATTCAAATATTGCTTGATATACACATGAATTAAGTGTGTGTTTGTATTGAGCTTTTGCGTCTACGTTTTACGTTTCCTGCGTTTCAGTTTTTTTTTTTTTTTTTTTTAGCCGCACTTGTTGACTTTTTGTCCATGAACAGTGCAAGAATGCACTGTTCATGGACCCACAAATTGCACTTTTTATCAACTTTTTCATTAAAAATGGGTCCCACGGTACTATTCACATATTTAAAAATTATTTTGCTACAGTGTTTTAAGTTTTCAGTTTTCAGTTTCAGCAAAATAAGTTCTATCCAAACAGACCCTAATTGTTATTTTGCAAATTGATCTCAAATACTATATGTGTGTGGGTGTGCGCGCGCGCGTAAATGTGATGTTAAATATAATTTTTGCCCCCCCCCCTTAAGTTAGATCCTGGCTTCGCCACTGCTCTCACGTAAGAGTGAACTTCATAAGTATGAGACCTACTCTATATAAGAGGGTAGATCTTGTCCCTTCGAGAAAGTATACCTTATTTTAGATGTATTTTCCTTCATAGTTGGTGAAACTCATTAGTTGTGGGACCCACCTATTGTGAAAAGGATAAATATAAACCCGAAACACGGTGTACTTTCTCTAATCCTCGAGGACATCCAAGTAAATTGATGCCATGGGTTAAACACTAGACAGCAATTAAGTTATGACTTATGATTTCGAATAGTTGGGGAGTAGACAGCAAAAAGTTATGATTTTCGTATCAGGTCGCCAAAAAACACTCTTTATCCCTGGTGCGCCCAAATTTTTCTTAGTATCACTAGTTACCATGAGCTTCACTTTGGCGCGCTTCATCCTCACCAGTGGGATTTCCACACAAGCTGGAAGTACCGCCAGAAACCATGGCTCTCTCCTTTTAACCCCCAGGGCAAGAAAATTTACTACAACTGCCATACCCTTAGCTCAAAAGGTAACATTTTAACACATTACCCTCTTCTTTTTCTCAGCAACCAAACAGAGAAAAAAAAAAAGTTGGGTTTTTTTAATTGTTTGGTTTTCTTTAATGGGCAGTCAAGTGAAGAACTGTTGGTGGTAGTTGGGGGTGGAGCTGCTGGGGTTTTTGGAGCAATTAGAGCAAAGACTCTTGCGCCTAATCTTAAAGTGGTGGTTATTGAGAAAGGGAAACCTTTGTCAAAGGTTTTTGTTTTATTACATATTCTTGGAAAATCTTAAAAAAAAAAAAATGTTATTTGGTTTATTATTCATATATATATATATATATATATTAATGTTATTGTTTGTAGGTGAAAATATCTGGAGGTGGTAGGTGCAATGTGACAAATGGGCATTGTACTGACAATTTGGTGAGCATTATAATTTATTATCACAAGTAAGAAATTTGATAAATGGAAGTTATGGGTGTAAGTTTTATAATGAAATAGCTCACACACTTTATGGCAATACATAGTGCCATAAGTTAAGTTATGGATGAATTGTTGTATGGTGTTGGTGTGTAATAATATTGTTAAGCAAATGATGTTATCTTTGAATATATTTATTTTAATACTTTTTTTTTCAGGAAACCACATTTCTCTTGTCTAAATATTATGAAGAACTAGAAGATGGCGATTTGACCGTGTATTTTGTCTGTTCAGTTAGAGTTGTTATTGGCTATTATGGGTGGGCAAAAAAGTAATTTAAGTTGTAAATTCAAATGAAAACCAATAACAACTTATTACCTATGATTTGTTGTGAAAGTATTGTGAAAATGTGAAAATGTTGTATGGTGTTGGTGTGTAATAATATTGTTAAGCAAATGATGTTATCTTTGAATATATTTATTTTAATACTTTTTTTTTCAGGAAACCACATTTCTCTTGTCTAAATATTATGAAGAACTAGAAGATGGTGATTTGACCATGTTTTTTGTCTGTTCAGTTAGAGTTGTTATTGGCTATTATGGGTGGGTAAAAAAGTAATTTAAGTTGTAAATTCAAATGAGAACCAATAACAACTTATTACCTATGATTTGTTGTGAAAGTATTGTGAAAATGTTGTAGACATAGCACTTCTCTATTTGTTAAGTAAAATTGTCAACTGCTTGTTATTCACTTATTTGCGTTTATGGGAACAAAAAATTTTCACCATAATTGACTCGAATAAGTTGTTACAGGAATATTGGACTTGTTTTTGTGATGACAATATTTTTACCTACAGTTATGTTCTACATTTTAAATGCTGCATTGTAATCAGAACAATGAATTCCCACATGCCAAAAACTGTGGAAGATCATTTGCTCTACAGTTCTACACTCTAAAAATTCTAGAATAACTTATTCATCATCTGTTTTGGGAGTGAAACATGAAAATTTTTAGTAGCTTGGATTTTTAGGTGACATAAAATTTCAAAGGTTATTAAATTAATTTTGGCTCATGTCTGGGAAGGGAAATGATTGACATCATTCTTGTTATGATGTTTCTCAGTTGTTAACTCTATTAAAATGTAAAGAGTTTGCAATTTTAATTGGCTTTATAACAATTTCTTCCTTTTTCCCAATTGATTCGTTGCACTAAACTTAGTATATTGATGTTCCCTAAAAATTAAGAATTTGTTCTTAGATTCTTGCAGAACATTATCCTAGGGGTCATAAAGAACTGAGAGGATCTTTTTTCTACACACACGGCCCAGTGGATACCATGTCCTGGTTTTCTGATCATGGGGTGAAGCTTAAGGTTTTCTTCAAAACTGCCTGTCACTTGTTCGTTTATTTTTTGTGCATGCATAATCTATGTTTATCTGCACATAGATTGAGGATGATGGAAGGGTATTTCCTGTCAGTAACAGTTCTTCTTCGATAATTGATTGTCTAATGTCTGAAGCAACGAGGTTAGGAGGTATGATTATTTATGAATTGACTAATGTTTACTCTTATTTATCTTGCATTCAATTATATTGTAATGGTATGCCTTGGATATTAACTGTTTGTTTTCCCTGCATGACATCACATGCGTTGCAATTGGTGGGCTACGCAGGGGTCTTGGGTTTCAGGGGCTGAGATGACTTCCATCTATCCAATTCATAAATTATTTTGTGTTTCTTTTGCAAGTGTTCTATGTTTTAGCTTGATTTCACTTTGTGCTGATCCCTAATATTTAGAGCTTCAAAAACAAATAGAAATAATCTCTCATGTTGTGAATGCCTTAGAAATAATTTCACTAAATGTCCTAGGTCATTGGTTTACTGACTATAGTAACTAGTAAGTGTGTTCAATGCAAATGATCCAAACTTGTCTTTGGTGTCCAGATGCCTTGATGCTCTGATTACATTATTTATCAATTATTACAATTGTAACCTCCATGCTTAGGTAATATTATTCATCTCTGATAGCATTATATCTCAAAAAGTAGATAATTTAATCAGTAAACATTTTTCTTAATGCTAGAATCAAGAGGGAGGACTTCTTTATTGAATGTGGGGTACAGGTTAAAAAATTAAAATCCTGGCATCTGAATATTTACTGTTTGCAAGATGCTGGAACCCTGCTTCCTGTCAAAATTAAAGGCTATTGCTATTGTAACTGAAGGAATATTTGAGGAATAGTCTGCTTCTTTTAATATCCTCAAGCCTAAAAAGTTGTTGTTTGTAGCATTTTATGAGAGGGATATATTACTGCCGCATGATTCTTTTAACAACTTCATATTGTATGGGAATATCACAGATGTTCATAAACCACTAAAAATGTCTTCAGTTCATTAAGGGGAAACCTTGTCTTTTTCTGCCATAGTTCTATGTTTTCTGTTCGATATATTTTACAGAACCTGAGTGGTAGCCTTCTCAATATAATCCAACATTTTTTGTGAGCTGCCTATGCTAAAAGCTCCTCAATCAGTTTCTTTGCAGACTGGAAAAGCTGTGACAACCGCTTCTGCTACTAGTGGTGGAAAATTCCTCATTAAGATTGAGAAGAGAACAATAAATTATGTTGAATATGTTGAAGCTGATTATCTATTGATTGCTAGTGGTAGTAGTCAACAGGTTGTGATGAATAAGTGGTTCAATTGGATTGTCATGCATGTGGATTATATTTCTTGATAAGTTGTTCTTGTTCTTCTTACAGGGTTATAGTCTTGCAGCTCAACTTGGTCATGCAATTGTTGATCCAGTCCCAAGTTTGTTTACTTTCAAGATTGAGGATTCACAATTGGCAGAGTTGTCAGGAGTAATGTTTATTTCAATTGAAATCTTTACTACTTTACAATAGCTCACAATATCCTGTTCTTTGTTCTTTAAAACTCATGTACTTGAGTGCGAGGGGAAAAAATTGTATGAGTGGTTCTTTACCCAAATAGTAGTTATTATTATCCATTTCTTGAGATAAAAGTAGAAGAACTAATAGAGAGAATATGTAAATAATTACTTTTCAGAACTGGTAGTATGGAAAAAGATAACTATACCAAGTAATGGTTGTATGAATGATAAAATATTCTTATTCTAATTATTGATAAAAGAGAGTGTGCATCATGAGTTGCAATCCAGTATCATAGTAATGTGATATTGCGAATCATGCAAATTAATGATGAGTATAACTGGAAAATTGTTTACAGGTTTCCAGAAGTAGCTGATTCTGTACAGATCACATAAACTGTAACCTGATAATAACCTCTACAATTAATTCACCATTACACAATGTGGATTTTTGGGAGCTATGGATTGTAGCTATTCTGATTTTGATATTCTTTTTTTATAGTCATTATTTAGATGATTACTAGTTGTAGCTACTTGATATTGAAAGTATAATAGTCAATGTTCTATTATAAGTGCGTAGCTCAGTCAATTATTTGTTAACATTTTTATGCCAGGTTACTTTCCCTAAAGTTAAAGCTAAGCTGAAATTAGATAATGTCCAAAGTAACATACCACAGCTCACACAGGCATGCTTCTCTGACTGCGACCATCTAAATACTTGATAATGTATACCATGTGACGACAACTTTGGAATTGTAGGTTGGGCCCATGTTAGTCACACACTGGGGATTCAGTGGGCCTGTTGTTCTTCGGCTATCTGCCTGGGGGGCACGAAATCTGTTCAGTTCAGGTTACAAAGGTAATGAAAGTTCCTTCTTCTTTTAATTTTCTTTTTCCTATACGGCAACCTGATAGCATTTTATGCAGGGATACTTGTTGTGGATTTTACACCTGATTTGCATATAGAAGATGTGAAGTCCATACTTAATAAGCACAAGCATCAGTTTGTGGTAATCCTGGATCTTATGTTTTGCTTGCAGAGATTCTAGCACTTTCCATTAAGTTATTATTATGTGTATGGCTGGAACTAGGAACTTTTTTTTTTTTTTAAATTTGGAAATATTTGTTGCTAGGATGGATTTATGATAATTCATGGTGAACCCAACGTCCTAGCTGACTATCATGCATAGAGTTGGATCAGTAGTTTAAGTAGGTCTAGCAATTTAAACATGGAATGTATGATTAGATACAACTCATTGCAAACACCTGAGGTTAGCTTAAGATTGTGCAGTAGTAAAAGTAATGATCTTGTGTTAACATGCTCTTTAACAGGTACTTAAGGTTGGGCAAGAAAGCTTTTTTCAAATATGGTCTTAAACTAGATGCTGTGCTAAGCTTTCATGTTGACCTGTGGTGTTTACTTTTTGCATATGACTGTGACACACCAAAAATATTTTGATGTTTAGTTGTACTTGAATTGATTTTTGCTTGATTGTTTGTCCACATTTTCTGCAGAAGCAGAAAGCGGTCAATTCATGTCCTTCAGAATTTGGCCTTGTAAAGAGATTTTGGAAATATATATTGGATCGTGAGGTATAATTGGTGTTACAAGTTGAGAGTACATCTGCTGTCTTCTGGTGAAATTTTCCAGAAGGATGATTTTCTTTTTTCTGTTATCTATATGCAGGGTTTATCTGAAGATATGTTGTGGGCTTCTGTTTCTAATAACTCATTAATTTCTGTCGCTTCTTTGTTAAAACATTGTACGTTCAAGGTAACAGGGAAGGTAGGTTTCAACGCTTGAACTTTACAGTTCTTTATGTTGTTCATGACTTCACGCTTTCTTGAGATGATACACCTTCTTTCCTTTTGAAGGGTCAATTTAAGGATGAATTTGTCACTGCGGGAGGTGTCCCACTTTCTGAGGTTACTCTCTCTCACTCTCGCCTCTCTCGCCTCTCTCTCTCATTGTAAATATAACTCTGGTTTTCTTTCCTTTATGAAGATCGTGCTGAATACAATGGAAAGCAAAATACATTCACGTCTATACTTTGCCGGAGAGGTAATGTTACTTGGGTACTTCCTTGCTTTCCATTCACACCCACTGCAACCAATAAAGGCCCATTTATGGCCCTCAAAAGTTTGAATTTTCTGCAGGTACTGAACGTTGATGGGGTAACTGGTGGTTTTAATTTCCAGGTAAAACATCCATTTAATAACTAACATTAACTGTTACATATTAATAAATTATATATCTTGTAGCTCTTCTTGCAAATCCAAAATCAAATAATATCTCAATTAGCTTCTATGGGAAGCACTTCCTTGTTAGTTGCTCTAGTAGGTTCAGCTTTTGATATAGCCACCATATATACAGTTTTTCAATATAATTTCTGATTGTCTATTGTCAAAGTGAATCTGTTATTTCCTTCCCAGAAACTAGTACATATGATGTTTCATGCATTTTTCTTTGCAAGAAGGATCGTCTTTTTTCCTTCTTTTCTTTTGGCCAAATGATAGAATTTGAGCCACTCTTTCCAGTGGTTGTAGTGGCCTAAGTAAGACAACATATTTTTTGAAGAAAGATAATCCATGACTAACATGAAAGGTAGCACGTCAACCCTTTCACTGTAGTGCAACAGGTGAAAGAGTTTTATATCTAGTCCTCATAGCCATCCAAGAGACTTCAATTTTTACTTTTGAGACATAGCTGTTTGATCATTATTCAGTTTTCTCTAAGCCCTCCTGAAAGAAACAAGATATTATTTATTACTCATTGAGCCATTAGTTTTTTCTTTTCAGAATGCTTGGTCTGGTGGATACATTGCAGGAACAAGTATTGGTAAATTAGCAATCAATGCTTATCTTCAGGAGGGAGTTTTATGACATAGACATTTGGACATGACTGCTGACCCATTCATGGTTTGCTTTCACACAGAGAGGATGATTTTTTGGGAAATAGTTCTTAGTGATTCATTGTGCATGAAGGTTCTGGTCAAATTGTAAATGAACATAGTTCTTTTTAAGTTTTATTTACATTTTCAACCCCCTTATTGTCTCTCTTAAATTCTTAATTCACTCAACAAACTACTTCATCATCCATAATGATGCAGCAGTTAATGTGCTTGTGTAATTGTAATTCTAATACGTGATAAGTAGAACACGTTGTGGTTAATAATTAGTTAGAAAAGCTACAGCTGCTGGTCAGTTACAGGAATTAGTAGTTAGTATGCTGTAACAAAATTTGTTAGGGCTGAGGCCAGCTGGCAGAAGCCATGTGTTGAGTTGGCTAGGATCTTGGCACTAGTAATTCAAGTGTACTTGTATAAATATTAAATAGGCCAAGGATTGTAAAGCTACTCAGTTTTAGATGAGAGTACAGATTTTAGCCTAAGTGCTAGTTTCCAAGAGAGTGCTCTTGAAGAGTTGATTTCCCATTCTTGTGCTTCTAAGCAGCTTAGCTTTTAGTTTCATTTCAATTCCTGCTTACTTTAGGTTTGTTTGCATCACATAAATATGAACAAGTGGATACATAGCTGGATACATAGCTATTCCTTAAGGAAAACTACACTCTACTCACTTGCGGTATGAGGCAAGTTTGCTTTGCTAACCTGTGGTCTAAAAAATATGAACTTTTCCCATCTGAGTTCTATGCCATTACTGCCAAAGTTTGATGTCAAAACATGCACTGGCAATTCACATGCTTTTAGAAAATGTAGTATTTTACTTTTTTGGTGGTTTAAAAAGTTAGCATTTTACTAATTGGTGGGTTTAGAAAAATGGCATTTTATCCAGAAGCGTTGTTTATAATTGTTGATTGGATGATGATGTTTGACAGAAGAGCATAAGGAATTTCAAGGGAGTATACCTTAGGTGAGTAAAATGTCACTTTCAAAACATGTTGACAAATCGAAGTTTCCTAGCATCTTAAGTGAAATTTGCCCATTGTTCTTTAAGCGTATGCATGTTTATGAAACTCGCGGTGTTTGGCCGGATTCTGGCTCTATATGATTCCACAAGCAAGGTATCGATTGCTTGCCTATGTGTTGGATAGGTAGATACAAATTTACTTATCTGGCATACCTCTAATTAAGTTGACTTTGTACTAATAGCTGGGAAATGCTCATAAAAGACACAAAATAATGTTGCAGTGAGATTGATGGTTAGATATTAAATGAAAGAGTTAATTTAAAAGCTCTGCTGTTTGTTGATTATCAAACTTTGACTCAGGATTATTTGTGTGTTAGTCCGAGTTTTATGTGGTTTCACCATCAAATGTCAAGGTCGTTTACCCTTTGCCTCAAAGAAAAGAAAAACTGCTGGTTTGCCATAGGGATTGGACAGTGAGAAAGAAAATGAAATTCACATTATTTAAAGAAAATCCTATCCAAGCCAAACAAGCAAACATAGGAAGTTATAAAGAAATCACCACGAAAATGACCAAAATATTAAATGTAACGGCAAACATAGGAAGTTCTAAAGAAATAACAATGAAAATGACCAAAATATTAAATGTTATGGGTCAAGATTTATAGTCTTTGTTAATATTATACCATAAAATAACATTATATTAGATTAAAATTTTTTTTCTGAGAAGATTTTGAGGAAAACATTAGATTAATATTTTAACACCATTAGATTAGGTATGCCATTAAATAACTTTATATTAAATTAAGGAAAATGTTTGGCTCCAACCACTGATAGGAAGATGACATATGTCCATGTGTAATGCAAATAACTCATTTGATTGGTTAGGTTAAGTGAGTTATATGCAATGCACATGTCAAAAACTAATGTCATCTTTCTATGGTGGTTGGAGCCCAAGGCTCCAAACATGTGTTCGGGGGCCTTTTTTGGTTGCTCAGCCACGTGTTATCTGCTGGATTAGTAACCTTGCTAGGCCCAGGTTGTGTTTGGGGAGTTGCGTTCGGAACTCAACATTAAGCCACATGGTCCAATG